>NW_027466134.1:6860000-6945000 GCF_046127955.1 Nelusetta ayraudi
CGTGCCGGGCGAGGTGACACACTTCTGGCCCCTGTGAAGTTTCCGCCGGGCCTTATTGAGGGCAGAGACAAAGCATGTGGAAAAGCCCCCGTTTTCTTCTCATTAATATTCCCATCTCAATCACCGGCCCCGCCCACCAGGGGCGAGGCCCAACCCCGGGACATCTGGTGCATCGCTGACCCGGCCCGCATATGTTTTTATTCAAACGTCCTCGAGAAAAGAAAAAAAGAGCTGGCCCTGGGTTTGTAGTTTTTCAGGAAGGCGTCAGAGAAACGAGCTTCCCGCCCAGGAGCGACTCCACGGAGCGCAAGCTAGGCTCTTTAGCGAGGGAGGGGGAAAAAGGCATCCGGCAACGAGAAAAGATGAGAGATGCGTAGGCGCAGCAGCATCTGTGACGCTTAATAATTGATGTTCATAACGGACTCAAGTATGAAAATAACTGCCGGCCTTCCTATAATCTCCTACAGCAGGACGGTCAAACTTAAAGATATACAGTAGTCCCTCCCATGTACTGAGTTGTTTTTTTCATTGAAATGTTATCAACAGTTATGGAAATTTTTACCACCGGCAGGCAGCTATGAATGTTTGTTTGGAGCTAATATTTGAATTTGTTGTGTATTTGTCTCCAAGCGAGTCTTGCGTGGTTGTTGTGTAACCGGAGCACAAAGGCAACTCTGCCTTCGTCGTCTTTGTGCCTTGCAAATATTTTCAGGCGTGTTGACGGTGTCGCATGAATTATAGGCACAGCAGAGTCTCGCGTGTGGGCCGCCACTTGAGGGCCAGTCGTGTCCGTTCAGGCGGAAGGTCAAACACATTGAGAGGTCAAAGGGTGGGCGGCGTCTGTGGCCTCCACCAGATGCCTCCGTCCACTTGTTTTATTATTATTGCCATCAGTTGTTGTTATTGTTACTGTTGAAGATATTCGGCTGAACGCAAAACCCCAGCATGCGTCTGGTGTCTGAGCGCTCGGTGCCAGACTGGAAGACGGGACTTGTTGTTGGACACAGTGAGCATTTGAACCCCACCCAGACTTGTTTGCTGCCCTTTTGCTATGATGATGACGATGACGATGATGATGATGACGATGATGATGATGATGATGATGATGACGATGATGATGATGATGATGATGCCATAATTGGCCAATTGGATCTGATTTCTATCTGACTGTGTTGTTAGACCCGGAATGCCGCAGCTCCGATATTCCGCGGTTTTCAGGAGAAAAGAGGAGCATTTATGTGGTGAGAGAGAGAGAGAGAGAGAGAGAGAGAGAGAGAGAGAGGGAGAGAGAGAGAGAGAGAGAGAGCGAGCACTCTGATGGGAGGTGGGGGGATGAGACCACCCGTACATCACTTCACATACACCGCCGGCCTCCACCCAAACATGAAAAAATAAAGCTCAGCAATTTTCACAATGAATGTGCAGGATTTTTTCTTTTCTTTTTTCCCCCAACATGCCGCATCGTGTCCGTTAGAAGTAACACGGTATGTAACTTCTAGCCCGAATCCCAACGAGGAAAAACCCTGCAAGACCAAGGAACTCCACTCAGCAAAAAAAAAAAAAACGACTCCACGGAGCTCCGGAGCTCCCGCCGCTGCCTCGGCCACCGAGGCCACGCAATTATCGTCTTTTCCCCGCCGCTGTCAGACAGCGAGGCCCGACCGCTCTCCTCCCGCTCTCCTCCCGCTCTCCGCCCGCTCCCCCTGCGAAGCCAGCGCTCCCGTCCCACCGGGTCCGCCCTGCCGTCATGTCATGCCCACTGGAGCCGGACTAATCGCCCCCGCTTCCCGGGATCGTTCCCACACTGTGGAAGACATTCATTTCCGAGACACGCGATCCGAGAAGTGGACAAAGAGAGGTCCTGTACTTCACGGATGTCATCCAGCCGTGTTTTTCCCCCTTCAATCCACTTTTCTGATAGACTTTTGGAAAACTCCCCCTTTCAAGGTCCCGTATTGAGAAGAAATTTACTTGACCAGTGTTTTCTAACAACAGACTGTCTCTCAAGAAGTTGCCGACATAAAATGTCATGCAGTTTTTTTTTTTTTAGCAAGCTTTTGAATTTTTTTGTGCCGTGTTTCCATTAACTGATGATGATAAATGAGACAGTCGTACTTCACAATACACAGGAACATCAGGAACAACTCCTTAAGCCAGCACACCTTGCCCATTAAAGCCCATCTTTGGCTTCTTTTACCACTCAGAGCAAGCCAACCCACCCCCCCAATCCCCCCGTGATGTCACAAAGGTCACTGACACCTCTCTCAGGCTGTGTGTTGGCTCTGAAAACACCTCCAAACATGTGGAAGCTCCAGCAAAGTATCTGTTTCAGCGAGCAAATGTTTTTTTGCGGGAAGTCGTGAACAGAGAGCTAAATGTGCCGGTGTATTTTTTTTCTGGTTTTTGGACTATGACTCACTCAGTGACGCTGCTCCGCTTTCGACCCAGGATGGAAAATAAAGCGGGCTATAATATGGGGCCTTAAAGACGACGGTCTCTTATCGCGGCTCTGACTCTCTCTCCTCCGCGCACGCCGGAGCCGCAGGAGCTGCACGAGCGGCTCGCCCTCGGCTTTCCTCGACCGCCCTAAAAGCATTGTTGGCTTCGCCCGGCGGCTGCATTCCTGCAGCTCTCTGGTGCGGCGTCCTGACCACACAAGAAGAAAAGCGTGGAGCCAGTGGAGGAGGTCGCCAGATATCATCTTTTTTTTTATTCTTTTTTTTTTTTATTTCTTCCCCTGGCACGTTCTGCAGTTTCTGGAGTCGGAGACCATCAGGGTGCCGACGGTCTGACGAGCTCTTGGCTCGCGGATGTTGAGCTGGCTGTCGGTGATGAGCGAGGAGCCGATTGGACGGCGCGTCGACACGAGCGGCCGATTAAGCCAGGATGAAAAGACTCCATTAATGGGAGGCGGCGGCGGCGGCGGCCACGCACTGCTGAGGCCGAGTCTGGGGTCCTTCACGTGCAGAGAGAGGACATCTCTGACCTCTCCATCCAGCCCCACCCCCTCCACACACACATACACACATACACACACACACTTTTCCCTCCACCAGTTCTAAGAGGAGCTTAAATCCCTCCGTTTGGTTCGTCCCCCGACTCTTTTCTCAAACGTCTGCAGGGCCGCAGGGCCGCAGCGAAGCTCCAGGGCTGATTAAAGCCACTCTGGGGTTTTTTTTTTTTTTTGGATTGAATGGAAAAATTTAAATGGCCTCATTTTTTTCTTGGCCACACGGAGTCATGTTGTGGGCAAAAGAGGAAAATTGTGCTTTGGCTCTTCCAGCACCGAGGGGAAGGAGGAGAATCTGTGGCCATCCTTTCAAAGGAATCCTCTCGTTTTGAATGTTGCTACTCGGGATTCTATTGGCGGTGACGTCGGTCAGTGACTTAATGCACCGCTAATCAGAGAGAGTACAAAATGACCACATTTATGAATATTTCAAATTGAAATGGAAGGGTTTAAGATCCAAAACCAAAGAATCTTTCCTCGGTGAAACAGTTTGCCACTTCGTTTTACGGGTGTCAGGAGTTGCGCAGTAAAGTTTCCCTCTCGCCGTTAAAAAAAAATAATAAATTCACACAACTTAACAGCTGTCTGACATGTGATCATGTGATCGGTTCTGTGGAGAGTTTAATCTGTACTAAAAGGTGTGTGGAGCAGTGGTGGCGGGGGAAATGGAATGTGATCTTTTGACAACAACAACAACAGCAAAGCAGTCATACAAACAGCCAATAAGCACCAGGCAGACGTTAGCAATCACACCGAGATGGAAGCTCGGTGCAAATTACAGCCGCCCGTTCAGAAACACTCGTTTTTGTTGGGGTTTTTTTTTTTGAGGAGAATCAAGGTGGGTGTAATTGGACCCAGATCGCCTCGGCCGCTACTTTGGAGAACCTGCCGGGGTAGTTTAGTCTATATGCACTTAGTCTCACACAAGTCACAGGAGCTTCCATGAGGACCAGGCAGCAAGGAAACTCCGGCCCGGAATCCCGGAATCCCGGAGCCTCCGACTCCTCATGAGCCCGTCTGAGCTGTCCGTTTGATATGCGCTCCGGCGGTATATCTTCACATTGTATGAAGTGTGTGTGCACGTGCGTGCGTGTACGTATGGCCATGTGACGCTCCGCCGCAGAGGCTGTTTACTTAACAGATTACATCCCTAAACAGGGGAAGGGCAATGAAAATAGAAGACAATGAAATCATCTTGCTTGGTTGGTTTCAGTATTGAGGTCGCCGCGCGCGCACACACACACACACACACACACTCACTCTCTCTCCCACACACACCCCTCTTAGCGGAGGGGGGGGCTAGGATCAAAAAGAACTCACACATGCAGCAACAATGCCGAGCGCCGCCATTGGCTGGCTGACCACGCACCGGCAGCCAATGGCAGCGCGAGGCGCCTTGAGATTTGGTCCCACAGTGAGCGGCTACCTATTCACAGCCAGTGTGTGTTTGATTTGAACTCGTGTGAGGCGCCGGAGGCTCCGCGGCGCAAAGCCGCAGCTCTAACGGCCGCACTTTCAATAAATAACTGAATTTCGGGGGGATTTCCGGACCAGTAGAGAGAAAAAAAGTGGGCGGAACCCCTCCAAAAAAAAACAAAAACAGCAAAGCTCTCATCCTACACCATCCTTTGCTATTTTTTATTTCAGATATTTTTATAACCTGCTGATATTTGACAGAGACGAACGCAAGAGTTTGAAACTCTGCTGCACATGTGATTCTGGTCCAGCAGCTCCTGGTTACATAATAACACCACCACACTGTTCAGCCGGCCGGCCAGCGGTGACTTCATGCTTTCTGAGCAGAGCCGAGTCAGCCTGAGGAATCATAACTGAAGTCTCATGCCGGGAAGTTTTGCACGTGTGTCCTTGTAAGACGAGAGCAGCCGACAGCGGCCAAGGCCGGCGTGTTCGGCAAACGTCCCCCACTAATTGATGAACACGCTTCCTAATCCGCTCCCCTGGTGGCTGTGCGGTGTTGAGGAATTCCTCAAATCCTGCTGGAATACGCGGAAATCCAGATGTGGAATTTTTCGAAGGCACGTGTGATAGAAATAGCCCTGCTGTGTGTCTAGAAATGATCCGTCTCAGGTTGACGGGAACTGAAGATACTTTTTTTTTACCCGTTACATTTGTTGCTCTGGTTCTTTCACCAGGGGGCGCTATAAGTGACGTGCTGTTGCGTCGCTGCGATAAATTGCACAAGCTTGCAAACCCAAAACAAAACAAGTAACCTTCTTACTTTTAACCTTGTAACCTTGCCGCTTGGTTTGCAAGTTTGCTTGTTGTTTTAATTTATTTTTTTATTGGCATTGATCAGATTTTTATTTTCATTTATGAGTGCAATTGATGGTTGAAAATAATTTTCTTCTGGTGTGCCTGTTGTTGAGGTGCAAGGCTGTCAGCAAAAACAGCCGTCAGGTGAGACTGGCAAACTTGTCTCAAACAACTGTTTGCACCTTTGAACTTTCCGAGTCTTTTCAACTGAGTGAAAATCATTTTTTAATTATCTTTTCTTCCAATTTCTGGCCTGTCTCTTTGCCTACCCAACCCGTCCTAAAAGGTCGTCCACATGCTTTGGGATCTTAATCAGGCAGAAAAAAAAAAACGGGTTGAATTATCATTGCTCAGCTACATTAACGGCACGTTGCAGGATTTTACCCCCATGCTGCATTTGGTAATGCAGTTTTTTCTTCCAGTAAACATCTGCGGTTGCTTACAGTGGCCCTGCACAAACCCCCTATACGTATAAAGCCATGGCGCATTTCATCGCGGCCGTGTTTAGGCAGCTGCCCACAGGCCGCCGTATTGAGTTTCCTCCCCGCTCATTATGGAGTCGCTCCATAAGGACCAATTTTCATGGGCCTTGTTCTGGGCGGCGTGCAGCTCTCGCTGCCACCCTGCAAACAAAACCAGCCGTGGCCAATATTAAAGGGAGCGCCGCGTCGTCTCCACGCCGTTTCTTACGCCTGTCAGCGTCTCTGAGTGTGAAGATGCTGCAGGTCCGAGGCGAAGGGAAGGTCATTGTTCAGCCGGTGGACTGTGGTGGTGGGAGGATTGTGGATCCGTGTGACCTCTGCCCCCTTTTTCCAAATACTGGGGGATTTTACACAAGAGGCTTCTTCATATCAGCCAGTTCCAGGAACTGGGAATTTCAGTTGAAGAACTGGTGAAGGTTCAGAAGTGCCATAAACCGCCGTAATGAAAAATGGGCTTCAGCAGCTCCGCAGAGGATTTTCAGGCGGTGGAGGATGTAGAGCCGCTGAACCAGAGAGGCTGCAGTGTTTTGATATTCCGCTGGAACGCCGTCTCAGGAAAAGAAAATCGCAGGGTTTTGCTCCTAATACATTCATCACCTTCTCCTCCAGTTTTAGAGGATAAATGTGGAGCCGAAATGGAGCAGATTTCTCCTCACGATGTCTTGGTCCTGTCTGGAAACCCCAGAAGTGACAGAAAGTCCCTCCTGAAACTGAAACACACAATTCTTTGGAAAATCAACACCTTGGTGAAGACCAACACACACAAATACACACACACACACGCACACACACACACCCCAGACACGTGTTTTGGCTCTGCCCCCTGTCCCCAACCAAATATGTTGAAGTTTTTAGCAAAAAGCTATAAACACAGGGCTAAACTAAAGAGTTAGCTGGATTTTTTTTTTTTTTTTTTTTTTGATAAATCGTTGTGCAAAGCTTCTCCACGGGAGTCAGGATGAAAAACTATCCAAGGTCTAAAAAATGGGGGGAATATGGGACCTTCAAGGAAGAGTCGCAGCAGGCCGACATCCTTCCCACAACAAACAAATGTGGGGGGGAAAATCCTCGACTGGAGCCTTCAGTGTTGTTTTAAACAACCCTGCTGTCGGGACGTGCGGTGTTCCAAACCTGCGCTGTATTAAAATGCTGCTGCTGTTGTCAGCCGTTCAACCAAAAAGTCAAAAATCACTGAAAGTGTTGGGGTTTTTTTTACCTCCTGTAGTTTTGGGCAAAATTCAAAACAGGTCTGAAGGCTCAGTTCTCCGCTTGGCACCAGTCCAGTCACTTAGTGAGGGAGGCGGGGGGGGGGGGCACGTGGAGGGCGGTCGTTGCTCGCGCCTGCGCCAGACGGAGAGGCCGTTCGCCGAACCGCCGCCGCCGCCGCCGCCACTTTCTCCTTCACAGCTGGAGGCGGCGAGCAACGGCCGGCTCTGCAGTCAGACGAGCTGCTGAGCGGAGAGGAATTCACTGTCGGCCGGCGCGTGTGCGTTTTGTGCGTTTTACGAGTATTGGCGAATGTTGGGCTGTTTGTCAACAGATGGGTGGGGGGGATGGGGAGGGGTGTGGGGGGGCTGAATTTACAGCGTGGCGGTTTGGGCTGTTCCAGGGTGTGAGCAGCAGCAGTCGGTGGGAGTGGAGAGAGAGCAGCTCCAGGAGTTTGGAGAAAGTAATAAAGAAATTCCTCTCCCTCCCACCCGTCTCCCCCTTCTCCACCCCCCCCTCCCCCCCCTCCACCAGATCTCTGCCTTTTGTCCCCCCCCCCCTCCATCCCTCCCTCCCTTCCCCTCTGGCTGGCCCCTGGTGTCTAGTTTATCCTAATGCCCCGTGTTGTGGGAAGGGACGGGCCGGACCAATCTTCCTCCTCCTCCTCCTCTTCCCCCCATCACCCCACCCCCCACCTCCTCCTCCCGCTCGTGTGCAGACCTGCTGGACGCGAGTGTTTTCTATTTAAGGTAATAAAAGCCTCAGATCTCGCTGACAGAGCCAGGGAGGAGGAACCGATCGGCAGATGAAAGAAAAAACGAAACACAAACACGAGTTCCCCACGGCGGCCACCGCTTTGATGTGCGCGCTCCCCCTCCTCTACCTCTGTGCCGCGCACGCAAGCGTCTCCGCGCGTGAGCGCGCCGTGCGACGGCCGACCTCGAAGGATTTGGATGGACAGTGGCTGTCGGAGCCTCTCGGGAGCCGCAGGGACAGGATTCAGCAGCGCTCCGCACCACGTGCACAGCCAGTGCAGGATATCACACACACACACACACACACACAGATACGCTCATCCCCTCTTCTTCATTGGTCGATTTGAAATCTGCCGATCCAATCGCATGAGCCAGAGTTGAGATCACAGCAGGAATCTTTCCTGGAAATCTTCACGTCAGTTGCATGGATGCAGCCTGCAGTCAAGTGCGGCTCCAAGAAGGAATCTCAAGTATATTTTATAACGCAATATCAGTAAAGTATGTCTTGCTGCATTGCACATTACTTTTGGCTGCACTATGCTAATATGAACCCTAAACTTTTGGATGGAACCAACTGTTTTGTTTTGTTTTTGCCAAAAAGTCCAAAAGTTATCTGTCGGAAATGATCGACATCGGTGAATAAGTGAAATTGAGGGACACGGTCATTGAAGAGTCAATTCATGTCTTGAGGAGTCGGTTGAGTCTTGATTAAGACTGAGTTGAAAGAGAAGAGCAGCAAAGAGACCCAGAATTTCTGGCCTCACCATTGCACTCAATTCATTCAACTTCTTGGAAAAACATGTTTTTTTTAAAAGTTATTTTTTAAGCTCAGCCTACCATCAAGTAGCCAAACAATAGCGTTAGCTAATGCTTCCGCCTGCCCACCACTGAAGACTGCGCTGCGGTGGTGCATTCACACCTAATGAGGCGTGAAGAGAAGGTGTGCGCCGCAGGAACCGCGGCAGACGTTCCGCTCTCACGCGGCAGATTTGAGAAATCGATACGGCCCGCCGGGCCCCCCCCACCCTCCCCCGGAAAACTTGTTTAGCTCGACTCGCCAGAGGTGTAAACAAAAAGGCTTCAGCAGGCGGCTGAAACGCGACTCCGCTGGGAACAAAGCGGCCTCTGGGAGCTTCTCAGGCTCGGCCCGGCGGGCGCAGCCGCTCGGAACCGTCCTCACCGCTGCAGCTTCCGGCCCGCTGCTGATATTTAGGGGCGTTCCTGGTGAATCCGAAAGCGGCTGCTGCTGCTGGGATGGTGTAAACTGGAGTAACTCTCTCTCTCTCTCTTTTGCTGTGATTTATAAATGTGACGGCAGTCAGCTGTGCAGCGCTGGGCTCGGCTCTGCTGCCTGCACGGTGTATTTATGGCTGCAGGGAGCCGTCCTGCCCTTCTCCTCCGGGCCTGACATTTACTCTGTCAGTTATCTGTTGATTTACGGCCGTGAGCATCAGAACCCGGAACAGTCGCCGCCTCGTTCCCTCCCTCCCCCTCCTCCCGCCGGCGGCGGCGGTGCTGCTGCCTCACCCGGCATTTGGTTTTGTTGCGGTCGTTGTGTTAAATTAGCCAAACAGCTCAAGCTTTATATAAGTTTAATGGCCCTAATTTGGAAGGAGAAAAAAAATCTGTTGTAAGTGCCAGACTCGTGCTCGGCTGCAAGTGCCGGAGCTGATTTAAAGGTCGATTTTCTGCAGACCCCAAAAATTTCTGCATCTTCATTTTTCACGGCGGACTCCAGCCGAGCGGCCTGGCGTGATTCATTATCTGGAGGAAGAAGAAAAACAAACTGTACAGCTCTACAGAAAGCAGCTGCTGGGAATGAACGATGTTTTCTCCACTCGGAGCCTTTTAATCACTCGCTCACTGAGCTACAAGGTGTCTGTGGTTCAGCTCTCTGGTTGGTGCCCAGATGATGAGATGTGCTGGCTGGCAAATGTAAAACAAAAACCAACACACACGGTCGCTGTTGTCTCACCGCATAACTCTAAATGTAGTTAGCAAAAGTTCTGTGTTTATTCTTTTTCTGCTGTTTTTTTTTTTTTTTTTTCAGAATCTCCATTAATCTCTGCTAAAAAAAAAAAAACCCAGCACATTCAGCCCTCAGGGTTGAAGCCCACAGGCAGGTTCCAGTGGGGGAACACCTGGCTGCAGGTGTTGTCGCTCACCTGGAAGAGCTACCGGGTCCCTTTGTCTAAAGTCGCTGCTGGTTTCCACAACTGAGAAGTTGGTTCCTGGGAAGTTGACTCCAAGTAGAGAGACTCTATTTATTGATAGAGTTAGAATTTAGGGCCTTTTTTAAATGGCTGTAAAACCATAACAATCAACCAATCCTTCTGTTTTGGGACTGAATACAATCACAAACTTTTTGAGTTCAATTCATTGATTTTTAATTTGTCTTTCGACAATCAGCTTGAATCACATTTTGAAAAAAAAAGGCTGCACTGCCTGAAAATGGTATCATTATGATCTTGATCATCATCCAGTTGTATTTCTGTTGTGTGCATATAAGCAATCCCCCCCTCCCCCCCGATTTATGAAAGTAATCCTACCCAGAATGCATCAGCTCTGTTTGCCGACCCCACGCGACACAGCAGCAGTGTGTGTTCCAGTCCCCTGCCTCATATCTGTGTGTTATCAGTGTCGCTGGTCTGCTGCAGTGCATGAAGAAGGTCACACACACACACACACACACACACACACACACACACACACGCACACACACACACACACATGCCTGATCCTCGACATGCTGCATGAGCTGTTTGTTCAGCTGCAGATAGGATCCTCCTTCTCCTCCTCCTCCTCCTCCTCCTTCTCCTTCTCTCCTTCCTCCTCCTCCTCCTCCTCCTCCACCTCCGCCTCCACCTCCGCGTCTGTCAGCGGAGGGGCTTGTGGAGTTTGTGGAAGTTGGAATTCTGTACGTCCAGAGGAGCAAAGCCTCAACAGCCAGCAGAACAAACACATGTTGCATTATTCAGCCACTGATTCGCTCTCTGGGGTCGCGACCTCTGGAGTGTTCCCGGGCAGATTTAAAGGCCTGATGTGTTTTTATGGCTGGACTGCAGCTCCCACAGGTGCTTCACTGGGAGGAAAGAGTCCCGGCTGCTTGTTATGATTATCGTCCCGACTCGTCCTGCAAATTGTTTTTTCTTCTTTTTTCCTTCCTGTTTTGATTTTGTTGTGTTTCTTCTCTGCTCCGGTTTTTCGACCTCGGTGAAAAATGACAGGAAGTGTGCCCAGTGTTTCTCCACAGCGCCGCCGCCGCCACCGATAACAGCCGGGGCCGGCTGGCAGGCTCGGGGTCACGCGTTATCTTGTTTTTCTTGTTTGATTTTCCGTCTCGTCGATGGCAGCGAGGGAAAAAGTGCAAAAATGCAGAGCTCAGCAGACACTCCGCCTGCCGAGAGCGGCGAGGGGCGTGGCTTCAATTTGTTGCTGGGGGTTTCTGGTCCTGCGGTCTCACCTCTGAGTGAGCAGGGACGAAATCAGAGTTTGACTTGACCGAGATCTGGGGTTTGGGTTTTTTTTTTTCTTCTTCTTCTTCTGTGCGCTGGTGGTCTTGTGTGAAGCCACCCAGGGAGGCAGGCAGGCAGGCAGGCAGGCAGGCAGGCCAGTGGGCCAGCGGGCCGATCGTGGAGCCCACACCCCACAATCTGAGCAGGGGAGAAAAAGTTAACATTGAGTAACAGTCCAGCTCGACTCACAGGAAGCAGCAGTGAGCGGTGGCGATGAGAGTTTCCTCAGCCTCAGGCAGGACTGACAGCCGACTGATTGATGAGCTCCTGCTTCGTTTCCCGTCCCTTCGCTCTTTTGAAGAGTTTTTGAATGACGCAGGCCGGCCGGTCGGCCGACCTTCCTCCTCCACGCTTCGCTTCACGGTCATTCATACGCAGGTCATTTCCTTCACGGCCCTCTCGCTCGGTTACCGCCTTTAAAGAGCGGATCACGACTCCGTGATCAGCTGCAGTTGTCACAATAATCCAGGATTGAGTTCATTCCGCAGCATCTGTCCTAATGGAAGAGAGTCTGTAATGATAGTAAAAACATACATTATTCCAAGCTCATACTGGAACTGGAGAATTTAAAATGAAGATGAAGCCAAAGAAAGGTCATAAACGGAGTGGCCTTGTCTGATTGGCTGCCACTGGTTGGGTCACTGCTGCTGACTGTCGTCGATCTTCGGCTCCTCGATTATTGCACATGAAGTGCTGTTTAAAAATGATTAATAAAGATGCAGTCGCTGTCAGATGGGGCATCAGGCACAACCGTGTCGGCCAGTTTATCAGCCCGAAAACAGAGATAAGATACGTCCAGTCACATCCAGATCCAGATCTGCTCTTCAGCTGCGCTGCCGTCGCCACAAAGCTTCTCTGCTCTTTCAGCTCGCCGGCATGTGTCGCCTGCGGCGCTCAGCACCCGGTGACCTCATGATTCCTCTGCTTCCTGGCGTCCGGGCCGCTCAGCCGGCCCATTCACGGAGCACTCAGAGAGGAGGACTGACTCCCCTCTGGGCTCTGCCGGCTCTCTGCTCCCTCATCCTCCGCCCGGGACTCTTTCTTCTTTATTTCACTCTTTCCATGCGTGACGTCAGAGTCCAGCAGTTGGAAAATTTTGTCTGAAAGAAATTAACCACGATGCGAAGATAATAAGCTGAAGGTGTTTGGCTAATAAAGTCTTTCTCTTTCTCTCTTTTCCATGTTTGCTGCCCCCTGCTGATTCCGTCCTGTCATCAACAGGTAAGTACCCACTCATCTATTCTGTGATTTGTCAAATCCAACAAAATCCACTTTTTTTTTTCCTCGTTGCCGCCTCTTGTCCTCTTCCTCTTCGTCGGGTATTTTATATCTTTTGTCTTCCTATGAGTCTCACATGTGCCAAGGACTTTTTCCTCGGTTTGAGTTTCCTGACTGCAGCTGAGGAGCTGTGAGAGAGAAAGAGAGCGAGAGAGAGAGAGAGAGAGAGAGAGAGAGAGAGAGAGAGAGAGAGAGAGAGAGAGAGAGAGAGAGAGAGAGAGAGAGAGAGAGAGAGAGAGAGAGAGCACACCCTCCACGTGTTTTTTCCAACCCGGTTGTTTCCCTCCGTCGCTGCCTTGACCTTCTGTCACATCCGGAATGTCGTCCCTCCGTCCCTCCGTCCCTCCGTCCCTCTGCCGAGCCCCAGCACTCAGTCAGTGACGACGAGTCGCTCTCACTTGTGGTTCTTCTGTTGTGGGTAACGTCGCCTCGCTAACGAGTGAAGGCTCACCTCGTTAAGTCTCCGGCGGGGCCAGAGGGCGACTCGGGCCGCTGCACTCCAGC
Organism: Nelusetta ayraudi; assembly: GCF_046127955.1. NCBI lineage: Eukaryota > Metazoa > Chordata > Actinopteri > Tetraodontiformes > Monacanthidae > Nelusetta > Nelusetta ayraudi. The sequence goes on from NW_027466134.1 coordinate 6,873,025, forward strand.
TCGCCGCCCTGCTGGGTAGAAATAATGTGTTTACAGCCTTCTGCATGTAAAAACCTCATTGTTTCCAGCTGAGCGCAGGTTTGCCTCTGCCGTTTGCGTAGCGTGACTTTATAAGCCGTAACACCGCGCCGCCCTCGGTTCACAAACCTGAACGCCGGCTCACAGGCGACCTTGTATGACCTTGTGTTTCTCCCTCACCTGCCACCAGCTGTTTTGAGTCAGGAAGTCATTTGCTCTGGCACGCTTTCGTCTGGTCAATCATTTTTTATTAGTTCAACTCGTGGAAGGCAAAGGGGGGAAATATAACAATGATTTGTTGTTGAATTGTGAGTGTTTAATTTATCATCTGGTTATAACGGAGTCGCCCAAACTAGTCAACAGCGCTCGACCCTCAGCTAAGCCCCTCCCTTAGACCGCCACCGCCCAATGCTGCGCCAGCAACAGTAGCAGTGCATCAGAGGTCAGCGGCTCCAGTTTTAGCTAACCTGCGTCACATTTTGTTTTCGGACATTTAGGCCTCTGGTCGTACCAGGAAGTGGTGACTATTACAGACTGGAGGCCACGCCCTCTTTACGGCCACACACAAGCCAGCGGTCGACGCTGACCTCAGCTTCACCCAACTGGTCAGAAGCCCGGAGAGCTTTTCCAGCTGCAGCCTGCCCAGATCCTGCAGAAGTTGTCTCTCCAAAACCAAACGCGACTCTGCACATTATCCTGCATCCTCTCTTTTGCCCTGTTGCTCCGCCCACCTCGCTGCCTCTTGACGTCCGTCATGGTGCCACATGTGCCAGTAAACTGGTCAAACCAGAGGCTCACACACACAAGCGCACATGCAGCCGGTGTTTACACAGGAAGCGGCGCAGAGAAAAACCGCTCAGACTATTATATAACAGTCTGCATATTCTGGCCCACCTGAAGCCACGGCTGCACAGCCAAAACGTCCGCCTGGGAAACACTTTTTTTTTTTCTCCAGCGGAAAACTGAAACTGGGTAGAACCAGAGTCGCCGCTGACAGTCTGACACCCAGAGGCGGTCCTGGATAATTTAGCTTTTTTCTTTTTTTTTTTGAGGGCGCTCGTGCTCGTTGCCCACATTGCCGCCTCTGCTGACACCTACTGAATAACAGGCTGATGGATGAGTGGCTGCTGTCTTTTGTTTATGAGGTGAAGGGACGAAGCAGCAGGTCAATCAGTCATGTAAACAGACTTGTGTTACCTCGTTGAAAACTTCTCCCTGTCTCTTGAATGATCCAGAAATACTGAAAAAAAGAAGAAAAAAAAAGAAAAAGCATGAGCTGTCAAGTCATACTTGTTGTTGTTTTTTCTAATGCAACCTGGATACATTCCTGAAGACCCTGACTGGAAACTGGTCCCTTCATTCATGATCTAAACACTCAAGTTTGTTTCTGTCTTTATTTTTTTGCTGTTTGCTCTTTGGAAAACGTGTCCTCCTCCCCCTCCTCCTCTCCCTCCTGCTCCTCTCCTGCTGTGTGAACTGTGGACACAGTCCTGGACGGCTGCACACATCCACACTGGGCGTGTTTGTACTCAAGACGCTGCAAAAGAAGAAGAGGAAGAAGAAGAAGAAGAAGAAGAAGAAGAAGAAGAAGAAGATCCGAGACACAGACACACGATGACTGTTCCTCCCCCGGCTCTTGTCCCCCACTGTGACCTCCAGGCACCTACTGCTTGACCTCCAGGAGTTGTTTTTTTTAAGTTGTTTTTGCCAGTGCAGATGTATAAACCGTTTGTACATGTGCTGTGCTGCAGCTGGCCGCACGTGGTTCATTGTTTTGGCATTACATAACGTCTTCTGCATGCTACACGCTTGCAGCGCTGACGTGCAGGAACAAAACGCTCGATGAAGTGTGTTGGCTCTGGGGAGAGAGAGAGAGAGGGAGAGAGAGATTCCTCTTTGAACTTGTGGAAAAGTCAAATTCTCTCCTGCTTCCTTTTCATCCTCTGTGGCCAGAGAGAGAAAAGAACTTTTGTTTCGGCTCCTTTTTTTTTTTCCCCCTTTCTTAAAAAAATCTAATGCAGCCAAGGTTCCAGTAAAAAGGCTCATGTGAGCTGAACTCGCAGCTCACGTGGCTCTTCTGTCTCTCTTTCTTTCTTTTTTCTTTCTCTCTCTCTTTTTTGTCACCGGAGCAGCAGGGAACTCTTCTTCTCCTCTTTCACGCTGCTTTCCAACAGCTCCCGCCTCCAGTTTAAGGTGCCTGTGAGACGGGAGCGCCGGGCAGAGACAAAAGCCTGGGGTCAAAGGTCGGGCCAGGTGTGTCTGGAGGGCAGAGGGGTCGGCCCGGGTGGGACACGCCCCCTTTTTCCCTCCCCTTGCTGCACGTGAAGCATCTGAGCTGTGCGGAGGAGCTGTTGCCAGCCAATAGGAATCAGTTGCGACCTGGAAGGGGGGGGGGGGGGGGCTGGTCGTTAAACGATGCGGTGCGTGATGGCGTGCCGGTGCAGGAGGGCGGAGCTGTAAAACAACCTGGGCGCTGCTTCCAGAGCCGTAGGAATTTTAAACGCGCTCGTGGGGAGTCGGCTCGTTTCTTTTTTTTTCATCTTAACTTTTACTAATGAGCAGTTTTATGGTCCGTATTTATGTTTAGGTGGAGTTTTCCAGTCCTCTATTGTTGATTTTTTTCTTTAAAGCTTTAATTGCAGCTTTGGTTTTTGCTGTTTACGCGCAAAAAGAAAAATGGAATTCAAGACGTCCTTTTGTCTTTTATCCTTTAATGCTGAAAGTGTGTGTTTGTAGTATTGTGGTGATCAAGAAAAAAATTCCAAGCTAGACAATTGGCGCGATGACATACTTGCCCAGCAAATATATTCAATATCAACCCGGCTGAGGTCACACAGCGGTGGAGTTCACCGTGGAAGCGAGGTCGCAGGAGCAGGAAGCAACCAGAATGAAAAACTGCAGTCCGGCGTGAGGACGATGCCGATAACGCTGAGACGTGTCGTCACCTTAATAGCTATAAATACTCCTCTGGCAGCTCCGCTGGCTCTGATCCAGATCTTAGCTCACTCACTCGGGAGACTCACCTCCTGGTTTTACAGCTGTTCCCACTCTTACTGCCGTCTCTGCAGCCTCGTGCCTCCACTTGCCACTTCCCATCCCCGTTCATTCTCTGCTGTTGAGAGGCAACGTTGTGTTGTGTTGTGTTGTGTTGTGTTGTCAGCAGGATTGGACTTGGGTTTTTGTGGTGTCGTATACATCATTTTAAGAAAACGCTGTATTGTCTGTGTCAGAATGTAGAGGTTCCTATTGTGAAAAAAGACTTTCTCAGCTCTTTTTTTCATGCCTGTTGAGCTTTGACAGAAGATTGATGGATTGAAATATTTGGGTTTTTGCATGTCAACAAATGAGAAAGTCTGAAGAAAGAGTCTGGACCACCGTCAGACTGGAACTAAGTTTTTTTTTTGTTGATGACTGCGTTTTATTTATCGAGTCTTAATTTTATTTTCATTTTATTATGATGAGTCCCACAGACTGTGTGATTCATGTGTTATCACACCACTGGATTTTAATAGTGATTAAGTTCCTAAAAACTTGCCGCGGTCAGCGTTCGGAGCTCGCAGATCGCTGCGTGCGCCGGCCCGAGCAGGCGCCACCATCGACCTCTCTGTTTACCGATGTCAGCTGACCTCTCGACCCGAGCGCAAAAGCCCAATAATGAGGCGTCTAAAGGGTCAAGAGGCGAAAAGAACGCTGACCCCGCAGGGAAGAGAAAAACTCATTCACCTTTTGTGCCGTCTGCTTTCCCAATTCCAGTCGCTTCACTGTAGCTGAAGGGAAACAAAGAGTTTGATCTGAAGTGCAGCGAGTCTGCTGGCCCTCTTCATCTCACAGATATAAATCAGGGCGGATCCCGCCGATGTGATTTACGCATGATTCGGTCGCAGTTTGTCCGATAAGAGATGAAATAACTGTAACCTCGGAGTTACCTCGGGAACTCCCGGCCCTCGTCGCCGGCCGTGTCGCATTAAATTAAGAAACACGTTGACTCTCTGCGGGTCAAACTGCTCGGCTTCCACTCTGAGCTGTGAATTAATCCTCTCTGTCAGTTTACGGCCGCCTGATTTCCTGATGAAATTCTCAACAAAAAAAACAAAAAAAACACCGTTGTGTTCAACTAACAAAGTCATCAAGCAGTTTGTGTCTTTACTGACCGCAAGTGCTAGAAAACACGATGCCTTCAGTGTCTTATTATCCCTGCAGTGAACGCAGCTTTCGCACGTGTTGTCGCCTGCTGCCTGCGCAGAAACCACAAACGCCACCAAAGAAAATGTTACCGTCACATAAACATCCAGTGGCGCGAGGGAAAAAAATGGCGGTAAAACACGGCGGTAAAACACGACACGACTCCTGGAAACTGGGAAGGACTCGTTAATAAATCCAAACGCTTCCGACTCCCGCTGGACCTGTCGGACCGGAGGCGCAGATCTTCTGGCTGGCACGCTGCCAACGCTGGCGGTGCGTCCCGCTGCGGTTTCGCTTTGAAAGCGGAAAGTATCTGAAAGCCACCGCAGCGACTTTGTAAGACTAATGCCAAGCAGCTGAGAAAACAGAGGCAGGAGTTCAGCATCAGGAGAGGCGGCGTGGTGACGAAGATATGGTGTGTGTAAGTGTGCGTGTGCGTGTGTGTGCGTGTGTGTGCGTGTGTGTGGTAAACACGGTGAAGGAAGAGGGAAGTTTCTGCCGCTGAGAAAGACCTTCGCCGTCTAACGACCTCCTGCGTGTCTGTTCCCGTGTTTTCTGTGGCTCCTCGACACGCCACCATGTGTTTGCGCAGGCCGCCGCGTGTCGGCTGCATGGAAACTGTAATATGCGCCGGGATTCCCCCGACTGCCACCCCACCACCACCACCACCACCACCACCACCAGCAGCGTCCCAGAAAGCCTCCCGAGAGCTCAAAGCGCCGAGACTCCTCCTCCTGCTCCTGCAGCAGCGGCTATGATGTCATTTCCCCTCCCACCCCCTCCGCCACCACCCCCACCTACCCGTCCCACCACGCCCACACTGGCCACGCCAGCCAGTCCTGCCCTGTGTGAGCGTGTGACATCCTGACCTCCAGTCAGCAGATAAACGCAGGCACAATTAGCCACCTGTGCTGCTGCTGCTGCTGCTGCTGCTGCTGCTGCTGCTGCCACAACATCCCCCTGAAGCTGCGTCACGGTGGTGGGGCGGTGAGAGACAATCAGTGGGCAGCTGCTGATTCAGGAAGAGCAGCAGAATTCCCTCCGCCAGGTATTTTTTTTTTTACGGCCAGCGTTGAGGGACACCAAAGCGCTCGAACCCGCGCTTGATTGCAGCTCAGCTCGTCTCAACGACGCCGACTGCCCCGCCCCACCACCAACACCACCAACACTCAACCACTCCCCCCACCACACACATCCTTCTAGTTCCTCCCAGTTCCCATCATTGCATTCCAAGCAGGAGGTCACGGGGCCCACCTGCTCCACCACATCAAAGGTCCTCCAGGTGAGGGAAGGAAAGAGGGAGGGAGGGAGAAGAAAGGAAGGTGCGGCCACTCTTTTTTCTGTTTTTTTTTTTACCGCTCAAATTATAGCCGTAAAGGGAATCTGACTGAGTGATTGCAGCCAGCGTGTCGTTTTATGAGGAAATGGCTCAGCCAGAGGGTGATGAGCACATTGAGAATTAAAGGGTTTAATCTAGTTAGAAACAGGAAAAGTTAGGAAAAGATTAAAAAAAAAAGGTTACCAAAAAAAGTTACAGAATCCCCTTTTATGGTTTAAAATTATACATTTTAAAAATAGCTTTTGCATTTCTTTGACTTGTAAGCGGGGAGACTGGCACTGACGCCATCAGAACAGCTGGTTGCCATATTAAGGCTCCAGAAACGTCTCGCTGCTGTTTGAATTGAATGAAGTATCACGAGCCCATCAGTAAAACTATGAGAAAGAATCTCAGTAAATCTGCGTCTCAGCCCTGGAAACAGTGTGTTTTAGCCCTCTGTTTGCAGCCTCCTGCTGCCACTGGATGCATTCAGCGCCTCTGCAGGTTCCTCCTCTTACTTCACTGTGTGTGTCTCTCTCTCTCTCTCTCTTCCTCTCTCTCTCTCTCCTCCCCTGAAACGTAAACAGTGGCGTCGCCCCACCTGCCGCCGTCCGTCCGCCGGCCCTGATCAGCTGGGCGGATGATGTGCTCTCAGAGCGGATTAGCCCCGGAGACGGGTATTATTCCGTGCCCGCAGGCTTTGCCACTGTACTCTTAGCGTGTTTTTTTTACTGGTCAGACCTCAGCGGGGACTTTCCTCCTCCAGCGGCAGGAAGGAAGCAGGTTGTGGTTTGGGATTTCTTTTTTTTATCTTATTTTGTTTTGCTGCGAAGATGCTGAAAATTCACTGGAATATTGGATGAACAGCCGTTGACAATCGGGTGAGCGGCAGTGTGCGTTAACATCTGTGTCACTGCTCTGCAGAGAATAGCAGACAGCGGTTTTGCACGTAGGAGGGGGCGTTTTAGGTTTCAAGTTTGAATGTAACTTTTGATTTATCTGATCATCAAACGAGTCCATCGTTAAGTTTGCGTCGCCGAAATGTGGGCTCCAGTGTTTTCCGGGTCGCTCGCCGGCCTCCTCCGTTCCCCTGTGTTCCTCCCTCCGTCCTTCATTGTGGGCAAAAGCGCTCATTGTTGTTTCAGCGGTCGGGATTAACACTCCTGCTGTCCCGCAGCACAGCCATAAACAGATTAGTGGTCGCCAGAGTCGGGGCCTGGCTGCACCATCTGTAGCCAGCGCTGGCTGGCTGGCTGGCTGGCTGGCTGGCTGGCTGGGGACACTGTAGGGGAGGGTGACAGAAGAAGAAGAGGAGGAGGAGGAGGAGGAGGAGGAGGAGTGTGAGCAGATGTTGCATTGGAGCAGTAGGTCAGTGTGGCAGTGGATGGGACGTGAGGGGACACCAGGTCGGACTGAGGCTGAGACCTCAGGGGTGGAACATGGCTCTGGGATGCTGCCTGCCGCTCACAGGTACCGTGTTGTTACCGTGTTATTTCACAGCACTGCACCTTGAAGTCAGACGCACCCTCAGTTGTCTTTGCACTGGACTGCGACTGGAGCTCAGAAGGTAGATCTGGTTGTCCGGTGATGGAAAGGTTGGCGGTTCAACTGTCATTGCCTCCTTGGGCAAGACACTTCACCCACATTGCCTTGTATGAATGCGAGTGGATGTTGGGTGGTGATCGCAGGGCAGACTGGCAGCTTCATGGCAGCTGTGGCTACACATGTAGCTTACCACCACCACCACCACCAGCAGCAGCAGAGTGTGAATGTGGTTTAAATTAATAATGCAATGCAAAGCGCTTTGAGTGCAGAGAAAAGCGCTAAATAAATCCAATCCATTATTATTAATATTACAGTCCCGACCGCAGTGGCCGGAGAGACACAGTTACAAAGTCTCCTTCTTCTAATTTGCTGGCAAGGCCCGTGTGTGTGTGTGTGTGTGTGTGTGTGTGTGTGTGTGTGTGTGTGTGCGCGCGCTGCAATCATATTTCTGCTCTGCAAACAACCATATCCTGCTACAACAACTGCATTTTTCCTTCTTTCCTCCTCTTCCTCTTCCTCTTTACTCCAGACGCCTCTGATCTAACACCCCCCCCCCCCCCCCCCTCTCTCTCTCTCTGCGCTAAAGTCAAGTGTGACCTAACGACGGACATCTGCGGCTGTGTTTTCCCAGGCCGCCGGGCAAATTGTAGGTGTGCGCGCCGCGGGCGAGCGGTGGGTGTAAAGGGGCTCGACTCGACTCGACTCGACTTGGCTCCAGTCTGGGCCGACGAGGAGCAAATTACAAGGCGGCGGCGGCGGCGGCAGCGGTAGCATTCTGAGAGCCGCGTAGCTCTTCGTCTCATGTCATCCCCCCTCCTCCGTCTTCTGGCGAGACGAGGTGGAGGTGATCGATGATGATGATGATGATGATGATGATGATGATGATGATGATGATGATGATGATGTAGAATAAAACTGGAACTTGTGGCCAAATGTGGCTTGAGGCTGAGCGGTTTCTCACCCTGCTGGAAGTGAGCGAAAGGAAAAGTTCCTGATTTGTTTTCTTTTCCGGGGGTGTGAAGAGGGGGAGGAGGAGGGGGAGGAGGAGGGGGAGGAGGAAGAGGAGGAGGAGGAGGAGAAGTGGCGGGGGTGGTTACAGCTGACCTTCCCCCCCCACGTTAAGAGGGTCTCCCCCGTGCGGACGCCTGTCTAAATAAAAGGCCTCTTTAAAAACCCTTTTGTGGCTCCCAGAGGACCCCCGTCTGAAAAATGTGGAGGGAAGCAGCGGAGACGTCTTTGTCAGAACCGACAGACAGAGAGAGAACGGAGCCAGCGGGGAGCTCCAGTCCGTTTCCAGTCCACTTCCAGGACATGTGGGCTGAATTTGTCTCTGAGAACTGGGCTCAGGGCGGAACCAGAAACCCTGAGAGGGTCCAAGTGGAATCGGCCAGCTGAAACAGCCCTGACTTGAAGATTCATGGGAAACATCCACGTTCATTTTTATAGTTTTACAGCCCTCTGGTCTGCATGATACTTGCTGATCGTTTTATAAGTTTATGCAATTTCTACCAACAAATTTTCACACTGTTTACATTTTTCTCTCCCCGTACGTCCCACTCGTTCTGATTGTTCTCTGTGCTCTGAAACGTCGCAGCCGAGGCCAACAGTTCACGTCCCAGCAGGGCAGCTGACCGGAGTGACACTGCGGCCTGTATCTCAATTACCTCCCGGCGGGGGGTCGCATCACAATCGGCCTTCTGCTGATTTGCAGCGTTGATGCCTGGCGCATACCTTTGAACAGCAACCCGAGGATGGTTGGCTGGAACCGTCCTCGGTGCTTCGCAGGTCTCCAGTTTCCAACCAGGTTTGCTCTCAGCTCCCTGACCGACACGTTTTTTGGGGGGGAGTTTCGTTTGTTTTTTTCCCCCACCCATTATGTGGAGAATTACACGCTGAACAAAAAAGGTTTTGTGCTTTTTTGTTGTTAGGTGTTGGATGTTGGCACAGCTTTTTGGACGGCGCCTGCTTGGCTGCCACCACCTGGCTACAAGTCTTTACGCTAAGCTAAGTTTGGCTCCAGCAGCCTAATTAGCTCCCCCAGCTCCGGCCTGATGTCTATCACTTCAGATAAATGTTAAAATAAGCTGGTTGGCTTTTTTATTCGCTGACCCGCTGCGTACTGAGTCTCAGCAGCTGGACTGAAAGAAAATCCTCTCGTCATCAGAGTTTTTGTTAGCTAGCGTCGTAGAGTTAGCGCGCTAAGGCATCATCACCTATGAGAGCCGAGGTAATCCCAGCTCTCTTCCAGCAGTTCACCTCCGGCGCGTTGAGCCGAGCCGGAGACAAGACGCAGAGCCGACTGAGGGGTCAACAGGGTCGCCGCACGGGGCTTTTACACCGCTGCCGGCTGTTTGTATGGAGAACGTCAAGATGTCAAACGCACACGCACAAACACCACCTCTCCAGAGGGGTGCGTGCGTGGCTCTGCGGCCCTTTGTAAAGGTCAGAGAAGTCGTGGCTGTTCTCGGTGTCCAGACCTCTTGATAGCGGCCATGTGCAGCTTTTATTTTATGGTTGTTTTTTGTTTCTTCCCCCCCCCCCCTCTGCTTTGAATAAAGTCTCCTGGCTCGTCTACAAAGCAAACTTTGGATCGGACTCAAGCAGAGCCCGCACCCCCCACCCCTCCTCCCCAACCCCCCACCTACCAGCAACCTCCTCCTCACCCTCTAGAGTCTCAGTAAAGCTGCCAGGTCGAGTGCGAGGCTCAGCGGACGTCTGCCAGGTAGGAAGGCACCCGAGGCTGCAGCCACGGAGACTTCCTGCGTTAATCCACTGGGTTTCAGCTCCGGTTCCTCTCAGCAATCTTATTTCATGCCTTTTATTGTGCGCAACTGTGTGTTCTGAGTGTTACCTCCACAAACTTTGGTGCAGACGTCAATAAATATTCAACTCCCCGGAAAACATCATGTTCAGCCCTCTGTTTTCAGTATCCTGCTACACACAAAAGCAAGGTGTTCTAAGAGGGAGGGGCCAATCTGCAGGGGGTGTGGCCCCTGCGACGTGACAATTCAATGCAGACGGCTTATTAACTTCATTTAACTTCATTCTCATTCACAAAAAAATAGCCTCAGTTCAAAACGATCAGAATATGCTGTTCATAAGAAGGACACAGCTGCAACCAGAAGTTTCAGGAAGTGCTGACGGGCCCAACTGATGGTCATGTGACCATCTGTGGGCTAAAAACCTGTGATGAAATATTGGTGTTTGCAACTTGATCAGGCCGTCCTGGTCGTCCTGCAGACGTAGCAGAGGAACATTTCAAGCAAAAGCACTTGAAGTGAAACGGTAACACATGCAACACACTGACCCCAACACACACACACACACACACACACACACACACACACCATGTGTTGTGTGTAAGGTGAGAGCCGAGCGTCTCTTCCTGTGTAACCTGAGGTTGAAGTGGGGCCGGGTTGTTTGGTTGTTTGCTGGAGGTTCTGCTCAGCGTTTGCTGAATGAAAGTCGCAGTGTCGGGTTGTACCAGAGCCTCATTGTTTCACAGCAGCTGTTAGCGTCACAGCATCGGCTAACAGGCCGTTAGTGGTGCCACGGTATCACTGCGGTTTGAATGGGAAAGTTTGAAGGGGAAATTCGAAGCTCATTTAACTGCGAGCTCCAACACAGTATGTGCACTTCTACGTGTTTAAGGTTTTTTTCTGTTTGGTTTGGGTTTTTTTTACCATTGGCTTAGTGTCAGTTTTTCACTTTTAGCAGAAATATTTCACATCAGATGTATCTGTGCATTTTTTGGGCAGTTTATGTTTTTTATTTCCCTACATTCTTGCTTGATGTTTTCCGTTCATTCACAGTCATGTTGCTTTGTAGAGCTAAAGTTAAAAAAAAACAAAAAACGTTGCATCAGTTTTGGGTTCTGTGTGCGTCGCCGATGAGCTGGATCAGCACGTCCTCATTTTCCATGATGGTCTTGGCAGGCTGGCACAGGCGGGTGGGCGGGCAGGCAGCTCGCTCTCGGTTGCAGCGGCGCGCTGAACCTCATTTGTCAAGTTGGCTAAATTAAAGAGTTTCTACTCTGTCACAGCTCGGGGCAATTACACCGATCCTGAGGTGGAAAGCACAGCGTGGGGAGGTGGGGGGGAAAAGTTTCCACGCATATCACACACACACACACACACACACACACACACACAAAGACATACGGTCGGGATGAAACTGTGTAAGACAAACCAAAGTTGCGGCGCTGCAATGTGAAGGAGCCTTTTGTTGGGTTTCATGGTGTCTAATGGTGATCTAATGTGTGTGTTTCTCTCCCCCCCCACCCCCCGACAGCCGAGTCCAACCTGGACGTGGAGAGTAAGCTGACGGTTCACTACCAGGCCCCCTGGCACCAGCAGAGGAACGTCTTCCTCCTGTCCACGAGGCCAGCATGTGTGGAGGAGCTCCACAGGGGAGCCAACCACAGCCTGTGGGGCGTGCACCTGGGTGAGCAAGCCCCTCCCCCTTCACAGGCCGCCAATCAGATAATAAAAATAATAATAATAATAATAACCAATCTATAGTTGATGTGAGCGAGTGTGTGGTCCATAACCTGCGAAGTGAACTCTGGGGCGTTTGCCAGCCGACAAAGAGCCTCGTCTGACAGCCTGGGCTCGCACTGCCATCTAGTGGACAAACTGCGTTCTTGCAAATATCCAGCCCACAATAGAGGCGGCAAAACCTCCCCACGGCACTTTTTTTTAATTTATCGTAGTATTTATTTTAATTACTAATAATGGGCCGAGCTATTTCCAACAATAATTGATGGTTAGGTTCTTGTTCACCAAGTAATTGATTTTAAAATGTTTAAAAGTTCTTAATGGCTCCTTATTGAAGACATAGAAATTCAGACGTTTTGATCAGATTGAGTGTGTGAGTGTATGTGTGTTTTGCGTGCCCGCTGTCAGCTCCTCTCGTCTTCCCAACCGGCAGATCATTCACAGAGACGGTCGCTCATTCGCGAGCGGAGAGTCACCATCTCGGCGCTGCCCCCCATGCCCCTGTACCCTCCCTCCCCCAGCGGCAGCAGCTTGTGGCAGGAGAAGAGAGGCTCCACCCTGACCACGGTGAGACCACCACTGTGGTTGATAACGTCAAACTGTGCTTTTTGTTTCCCTTTCTACTCCATGTTTGACGAGGAAATGAGGAAGATGTGGAGGTGACACATCATTGTGTATTGGACCAGAAATGTTCCCACACAGGAAACTTGTTTTTCATACGCTGTTAATGCCATGAAGTCCTGTTTTAGTTCCATCACTTGGTTTTGTGATGTTTCCATCCAGAATGTACCTGTATGTTCCTCCTTAGTTCTTTTTGTTGTGCAGATATTGTTGTTTTTGTTGATTCACCGTGTTCACATGTCATCTTGTTTGTTTTTTGTTCTCCTTTTTTTATTATTATTATTTTTAAATGTAACCCAGTTCGACTCCACTCGCTCCTCCTCCCCCACCGAATGTTGCCGCCTGTCCCCCTGGAGCCGAAAGGTAGTGGTCCCTCCTTCCCTCCTTCCCCTTCACCCGCCTCCCTCCACTTCCTGCTGCCTCTTTCCTCTCCAACCTGCATCTTCTCCTCACCTGCTCCCGCCTGGAATGATCATAACAAAAAACTCTTTGTAAGATGCATACCAACCTAACGCTGCAGCAGCAGTAGCTCCTCATTCCTCGTCCTCCTCTCATGTTAGTTTTCCACCATCCATCCATCCATCCAGCCAGCCCTCTGTCCGTCCCTACGTCCCTCCATCCGTCCATTCATGCAGCTCAGTCAGACGGTCGCTACTCAGTGTGTCAGGAATGCGTGAGGGTCTTAGCAGCCAGGGTTCCTCTAATGACAGGGTCTGAGTCTGGGGAGCCGATTACCCATGATGCCTCCGCGCTGTGGTTTCCTCGCTAGCATAGCAGCCTCTCTCGTCAAAATATATCAGAGGTGATGGGGAACGAGCTCCCAGACGGCCGCAAGTGTCTGGATCTCCCCTCCGTCCTGTTCCTCCGTCCAGCAGATCAGCTGTAAACACTCCCCTCTTTGAGTTTTTTTTCCTCCCCCTATTTTTCCCTCTACGAGTTGGGTGAAGTTTCCAAGGAAACTGGGTTCTTTTGTGACTCCGGGGGTGTTTTTTGTCGGGGTCTCGCTGGGCCGCTGGGAACAGACAGCACAAAAGGCCGGGATGGGGTTGGTGGAGGGGGAGGAGTAGAGGGGGAAGGGGACTGGGGGGTGTTTTAAAATGGGTGAGGGGCGGGAGGTTGAGGCTGAGGTGGGGAACCAGTTGAGCCTGAGAAATCACTCCCAGTTTCACATGTGCCTGCCGGGAGGAGGCTGGAGGTAAGAACTCTGTGGTGGTTTCACAGCGTTTCAGCTTTTTAGGGAAAGAAAGGAGAGACTGAAGAACAGAGTGGCGCTCGAGGGTCCGGTGGGGTGGGGGGGGGGGCGTTGTGGTGTCAGTGCAGAGGTCAGGTCGGTGACTAGCGCCGAAGCCGTGCGAAGAATTTCCTCTGAGTCGCTGCCGAGTCTGAGGCAGATGCAGGAGAGTGGCGGTAGGTGACGGCGGATCGTTGGAAGGTGAGCTCACAGCTTCCAAAACACGGTGTTGTGACAGGAAATTATCGTTTACTTTGTCACGTTGTCGCCTTTAATGGTCGGCTGAGGCAGCGGAGGGCGTCTTGTTTTGTTTGCCGTCAGGTGCCGGAAAATATGTGTCTGAAAACAACTGGTATTGTCCTGTTTTGCATGATTTTCCGTCTTTTCTTTTGATTTTCATCACTTGTAGCTAAAGCAGACTTGTTTATTTCTTTTTTTCTGTCTTTTATTCTGCTCTCGAACATGAAGTCACGGGGCCTGCTTCCTGGGTTCTCTATTGACTAACCTTTTCCTCTGTCTTCAAGCTTGCTTACTAAGACCCGTCCGGCTCAATGAAATGGCCTAAATCACTCCAACCAAGCAACCTCTGGTGCAGCGCTGCTGCCACCTAACCATGCAAATATCCATCTGTTGCAGGCTGTGCCCGCTGACCCCGACACTGACGGGGTGGCTCTAGGTCACCGCTCTAAGTTTCCCATCCCTAACATCCCCTCCACCCTGGACAAGCAGACTAACTGGTCTAGAGCTCTGCCGCTGCCCACCCCAGAGGAGCGAATGAAAAGCAGTTCCCAAGTCATCAACTCATGCGTCATCCCCATTAACGTCACTGGTAAACTGGATTTTTTTTGTTTTTTTTCTTTCTTTGTTTTATTACTATATGTTATTTTCAACATTCAGATCTGTCGGCTCAGTTTGTTGTTTGCATGCCCAAAACTTCTTCTTTTTTTTATCATTTTGCTTTTGAGCATTTTTTTTTTTTTTTTTTGGCAAGTTTGACATTCTGCTCATTTTGCTCTTTCATGGTTTATTGTAAAGACACTCGGGAGAAGGGCCAGCTTGCTGAATGTCAGACTGTAGCCAAGTGAGGCTTACACTAACAGGTGTTAGCAGAGTTTAGCTTGGCCAAGGCTAGGCAACGACTACTGTTAATCTATCGAAGATGATGAAAAGGATCATAGACCACCAGTCTTTATTTCATTACTGCAAAAAGGTTGTTAATGTGGCCAGAAATCAAATCAAAACGCACATATTATCCTAAAAGTCAAGCTTTTTTGCTGGCTCTTCAATGTTGAAGCTAACTGCATTAGCATGAAAACTGCACCATCCATGCAGACAAGAGCACTCCGACAACTGCATTGCGTTTAAGCTCCAAACTTTGCTACGAATCATCACTGCTCCGTGCATGCGATGCGCTGCCATCTAGCCAGGACCCCTGCGACATGAATGCTAATTGGGCGCCGTCCAGGAAGTCCTGAAAAGGCCTTCCTCGTGTTATTTACTCCGGCTCGTTGTGAGTCAAAAGAGGCGTTGTGCACCAGGCGCTGGCTGACTCAGGGACAGTTTGAGGGGAGGGGAAGAAGAGGGAGAGAGAGAGAAAAAAATGCACATTGTAAGCAGAGTCCACCGATTGCTATGGTGCTGAAAGGCCTGACCGGCTCTCACATGATAGTCATCAACTAGCGTGCAGGGAAAAAAAGGAAACGAGGAGGAAATGCAACAAACCAGCAGACCGGTGCCAGTCCAGAGTCGATCTGCTCTTTTTCTGAATGTTTCATGTCAAAATATCGGCTTCTTTAATCAGTTTTTGATCATTTCACACCTCAGAATCTCAGATATGTTCGCCTCAGGCTTTCAGCTGCTTCTCTTCACGACTTCCTGATGGCTATTTTTAATGTAGAACATCTAATCTAAGGCGGGCAAACGGGACAGCAGCCGTTAAAGAAGCCAGTGCCGCTGCTGCTGCTGCTGCTGCCGCTGCTGCTGCTGCCACCAGACAAAGATTCCTCAGATGTCCCATTTCGGTTGCAGGGGTCAGCTTTGACAGAGATGCCAGTGTGCGCTGCTCGCTGGTCCATTCGCAGTCTTTGCTTCAGAGGAGGAGGAAGCTGAGGAGACGGAGGACGGTGGCCGGCATTCCCAGACAGGTGCAGCACGATCTAGGTATGTCGACTCTGCATCACACACACACACACACACATACACCTGCTTTAACATCAGTGTTTTCACTGGATCTCATGTGTGTTTCGTCATACGTTTTGCCTTTATGTGTAATCGGCAGTTCTTGATACCAACTTCGTAACGAAGGAATATGAAAGCAAACAGCTCCATTTCTGAAAATAATTTGGGGCCGTTCCATTTCTTTTATTAGCCAGCCGACAGCAGAGAGGTGGCAGCAGAGCAGGTTTGGGGCCACTGGGGGACGAGTCCTTCAGGCATTTAAACTTGCAGTGTGGAAAGACATGAGCAGCACTTTGAACTGCTCATTACTGAAACCGACGCTTAGACGGGAGAACAGAAGGTTGAAGGCGGGGACGTTGACGCGCAATCAGTGTTTACTAGACAACAACTGAAGTTTTAACAGCTGCAACCGGCACCGTCGGTGTGCATCGGTTCCAGCCTGCCAGCGTCTGTCTGTGGGTTTTTTTTCGACCACTTTTTCCCTTTTAAAATGCTTCAAAACTGCGCAGCTTCACAGCCCAGTGGTGTCGGCTGCTGCTCTCACCGATTGTCCTGGATGTGCAGGTGAACTGTGCTTCCAGCTGACCTGCTTTTTCAAAACCTCATACATTTTGTCACCACTCTGTTGTCAGTTTGAGACCGTTGCACCTTTATTTTAGCAGCGAAACAGACTCTTAGATGTGGGGCAACGGTGGCTCAGGAGGTAGAGCAGGTTGGCGGTTCAAATCCTGCTCCATCCTAGTCTGGCGTTCTGTCCTTGGCCAAGATGTTTAACCCTAAATTGCTCCCAATGGGGCTAGGCAGCGCCTTATATGGCAGCAGCCACCCACTGGTGTGTGAATGGGTGAATGAGAGGCCTTTGTAAAGCTCTTTGGGGCACCGTGAAGGTGCTGGAAAGCGCTATATAAGTGAGGTCCATTTGGCAAATTCTGCAAAATTCACAAGCGTCCCTACTTACAGCAGCTATTTGATGATCACCGTCCCCCCCCCCCTGCGCTCTGTCTCCCCTCAGACTCGGACGACTCTCCGGGCTCCAGGGAGCGCACGGTGATCGTCCACGCCCGCTCGGACGTCACGCCCTCCAGCGAGGAGCTCTCCGCTCACCTCAACAACACCCGGGACTCGGGTTGCCAGACGGAGGACTTCCTGATCGCTGCTGGAGCGCCGTCTCGGAGGAGGATCCGGTCCCAGCGGGGCCAGGGAGCCGCCCTCTCGCTGTCCCGCTCGGCGGGGAACATCACCTGCCTGACCGACGGCGCCGACGTCATGTTCGCCAGCGCCATGGAGGCGCACCTGCGCTCGCGGAGCCTCCCGAGGGACGGCAGCCGCATGGCCATGACGGACAACGGCCGCGATGACACCGACGAGGACGAGGACGACGCCGAGGTCGTGTCCTCCTTCGACGCCGCCGACTTCCTGTCTGGACCTGGCTGCCTCAGCGGTGGCGGCGGCGAGGAGAGCGCGGATGAGCCCGAACACCCGCTGGCGCTGACGTACCAGCAGCTGTCGGAGAGCCGGCAGCACCGCGGCTGGACGGAGAGGCCGCTGCCGTGCAAGGCCGAGCTGGGCAGCTGCGAGATCTCGTCCAGCTCGGACACCTTCGGCAGCCCCGTGCACTCGGTGTCGGCGGTGGCCGGCGCGTTGGACCACAAGGACGACCACCAGTCGTCCAGCGGCAACTGGAGCGGCAGCAGCTCCACCTGCCCGTCGCAGACCTCCGAGACCCTCGCGCCCGCCGCCTCGCCGCCCCTCACCGGCTCCTCGCACTGCGACTCGGAGCTCTCGCTCAACGCGGCCGCCCACGCCGGCGATGAGCAGGCGGTCGGGGTCGGCGGTTTCTTGCTGGACCAGTACCAGGGCCTGCGGAGCCAGCGGGCCGGCTCCTTCTCCTCCACCGCCATGGACATCCTGGAGGAGGCCGGTCTGGGCGCCGCCCCTGCTGAGGGAGACTGCTGGAGCTACTCGCCCCACACGGACCCGGACCCCCCTGGCCCCGGGCCGGACTTTGGTTCCGAACCGGGCCGGGAGGCGGAGAGCAGCCTGGGCTGCCCGAGCTACACCAGCATGGCCACCTGCGAGAGCAGCTACTCGGACAAGCCGCCGTCGGAGAAGGCCGACACGGTGTCACACTACTCGGTGGACACAGAGGGGTACTACACCTCCATGCACTTTGACTGCGGCCTCAAGGGCAGCAGGAGCTTCACCTACAGCTACGGCGATGGCGAGCTAGGCAGCGGCCACCTGACCCTGGGCCGACGCTGCCTCTCCCTGAGGAAGCCCAAAGCCAAGCCGTCGCCGCCCAAGAGAAGCTCGTCACTGAGGAAGATCTGCAGCGAGGAGAACGACCTCGACAGGAAGGAACCAAAGATCAGCTGCGGGCAGCAGCCGCCGCCGCCGCCGCCGCAGCTGCTGCTGCTGTCCTCCAAGGAGAGGAAGCTGCACATGTCGGCTCTGTTGGGTTCCTCGGGCCACCTGGACAGCTCCAGAGAGCCCCTAGTGGCCTGGGGGGTGGAGAGCGCGGCCGACCTGCCCGACCTGGGCGTGTTGGGCTCGGCCGACGGCCACTCCTTCAAGGACGAGGGGGCGGTGCAGTCGGACTATGCCGACCTGTGGCTCCTCAACGACCTCAAGGCCAGCGACCCCTACAGGTCGCTGTCCAACTCCAGCACGGCCACCGGCACCACTGTGGTGGAGTGCGTCCGGTCGCAGGAGAGCTCCGAGTCGCAGACGTCAGGCTCGCGGGCCACCACGCCCTCGCTGCCGTCGGTTGAGGGCGACTTCAAGCTGTCGTCGCCGGAGAAGCTGGCGGGCCTGGCCAGCCCGTCTAGCGGCTACTCCAGCCAGTCGGAAACGCCCACCTCCTCCTTCCCCTCCGCCTTCTTCCCGGGACCCGCCTCACCGGCCAGCGGCAAGAGGAAGCCCAAAGTCCCCGAGAGGAAGTCGTCCCTCTCGTCGCTCTCCCTGTCGCAGTCGCAGTCGCCCTCCAGTGGGGACGGAGGCTCGGACTCCAAGAGGGACCTGGAGCTGCCCATCGTCCCGCCCTCACACCTGGACCTCAGCTCCCTGCAGGGCGCCAGCAGCAAGGCCTCAGCCTACAGGAACCAGATCCAGATGCTGCAGAACAAGCAGCGGGTGGCAGCCGCACTGACCTCCTCCTTTTCCTCCACCTCCTCCTCCTCCTCCTGCAACCCTGAGGCCTTCGGCGCCCGCTGCCTGTCCATCACACCCACGGCGCTGCATTCGGTGCAGCTGCGGTCTGTCGGCAGGGACCATGAAGGAGGTCTGGAGGACAAGCCCACCCCCGGACCCCAGTGCCGCTCTGAAAACCCGACCAGCACATTGTATTGCAGCGACTCGCCGTTTCAGCTGCGCAGTCCGCCGCCGCCCAACTCCCATCGCAGCTCCTCGAAGGGCTCCTGCGAGTCCATGTTCACCTCCAGCGAGGAGCTGGCGGACGAGGAAGAAGCAGCAGGAAGCCGGAGGCGCCTGGACGGAGAAACTCAGCCACTGATGCAGTCGGAGGACGAAGCAGAGAGGAGCTTTGAAGAGCCATCCCAAAAGGAGGAGGAGGAGGAGGAGCAGGAGGAGGAGGAGGCAGAGCACCTCAGTGACTCACCTCAGAGACCCAACCGGGACGACGACATGCCTGCAGCGGACGGCCGGCCGGAGAGTCTGATTCTTGAAGGCAGCACAGCAACAATGGAGGAGGAGGAGGAGGAGTGTGAGTCGTCTGGTGCGTCGAGCCAAAGTCCTTCTCAGGACGGCAGAGAGGACGAGACAGAGGAGAGCTTCAGCAAAGGTGAGCTCTCACTCCCATCACTCTCCTCACTCCCATCACTTTTCTACAGCTTCACACATCCTCCTGTTTCCCCCTGCCCTGATGTCTTAGTTTGAACGGCTGCTGTTACGTTTTGGTTGCTAGATTTGACCGACCGGCCACGCCACCTCACATCTTCCCTGTTTCCTCATCCTGGTTGCTGCAAAAAACTTTGCCTCACACATTTTTAGAGAAAACTACATGTTTTGAATCAACAAAGAACTAATCCTGTTGTCCTGTTACCATCCTGTATTCTGCTGTTCAGTCACCAGTCGGAGTGTTGAGCTGATCCTATTTTTAGTTTGTCAAAGACGCTAAAAGACTCCCTGAAAATGTTGCTAAACATTTGTGTGTTGGCTGTGTCCAGACTCCACCCCCAATGATGTCGCCGTGTCCCCTCTGAGTGACGGCTCACGGCCGGAGGACGAGGTCTTCCTGTCTCCCACCAGATCTCGCACCACTGAGGACCTGTTTGCTGTGATCCACAGGTGGGTGGCGGCGGTGGTGGTTGGTGGGGGGTGGTCGGTGGGTGGTGGTCAGTAGGTAAGGTGGTAGGTGGTGGTGAGTGGGTGGTAAGGGTGGGTGAGGGTGGTGATGGGTGGTCGGTAGGTGAGGATTAGTGGGTGGTGGTCGGAGGGTGGTGGTTGGTGGGTGGTGATCAGTAGGTGAGGGTTGGTGGGTGGTGGTCAGTGGGTGGTGGTCAGTGGGTGGTGATCAGTAGGTGAGGGTCAGTGGGTGGTGATCAGTAGGTGAGGGTCAGTGGGTGGTGCTTGGAGGGTGAGGATTGGTGGGTGGTGCTTGGAGGGTGTGGGTTGGTGGGTGGTGCTTGGAGGGTGAGGGTTGGTGGGTGGTGCTTGGAGGGTGTGGGTTGGTGGGTGGTGCTTGGAGGGTGAGGGTTGATGGGTGGTGGTCAGAGGGTGAAGGTCGGTAGCCAGTGTGCAGTGGCGTCTGCTGGCTCTGACTCCTCAGCTGATCCTAAGAGCGTTTTATTTCCCGTTCAAAGATCCAAGAGGAAGGTTCTGGGCAGAAAGGACTCAGGAGAGTTGGGTGCCAGGACCCGCCTGGCCGCCGCCTCGGGCCCCCCCACTCCCGGCGGCGCCCCGAGCTCACCGGTGCAGCTGGCGTCCCCGCCCGTCGCCGTGACCCCGCCAGGCCCGCACAGGGTCACGGGGCCCATTTACAGGAACGCCAAGAAATCCACCACCTCCAGCGAGGAGTTCAAGCTGCTGCTGCTGAAGAAGGGCAGCCGCTCCGACTCCAGCTACCGCATGTCGGCCACCGAGATCCTCAGGAGCCCCGTGTCCCCCAAACCCGCCGCGGACCCCCCGCCCGAGTCGCCCAGGCTGCCGGAGGACCCCGCCTCCCCTCTGCTGCAGCCGGATCAGCTCTCCAGTCCCTTCGCCAGGGCCAACGCCACCGAGGGCCTCTCGCCCAAATCCTTCCCCACGTCCGCCGCCTCCAGGCAGGGCCGCCCTCGGATCCCCCCGCCGGCCAACAGCAGCCGCTACGGCATGCGCAGCCGGTTGTACTCGGCCCCCATGCAGGCCATCTCCGAGGGGGAGACAGAGAACTCAGACGGGAGCCCCCACGACGACCGCTCCTCGTAGAGGAAGGGAGAGAGAGAGCGAGAGAGAGAGAGTCAGAACTGTGCATAAAAAAAGGTTTGGAACTGTGCCGGGAGTTTACAATAAGAAAAAACAAGAGAGAGCGAGAGAAAGCGGAGCAGGAAAGAGTCACACAGGGGCGAAACACTCTGAATTACACTGTCAGTCGCACTGTGGCTGCTTTTGTTTGGTTGTTTTGTGCAGATGCCATGAAATATTTCACCTTTCTAGAGGTTTAAAAAGGAAAAAACCCTGACAGACCCTGTTTAGGAAGACCCGTAATAGAGAGTAATCAGTCCACTGGGAAGAACATGTTTACACACCTTCAGAATATGTGGTTTTGATATTTATGGTAATCAACCCAAAGCCATGCATGACACCAAGCTGTTGACCTCCTGCAGACACACAGAGTAATAAATATTTAACGGTTGTTGTTTTTTTGTTTTGTTTTTTTTTTTTGTTTTTTTTTAGCGGACAACATTTATCAGTATATTTTTCAGAAAATAATGTAAAAAGAATGATTACGTGCAGGAACCAACCCTATGTATTCTGTGAATACCTATGCAACATTTCCTGAAGCCAGTTTACCTTGACGGTTGGTCTCAGCAGGAGGGCTGAAATGCTGCACTGTGCAACGTTAGTTTAGAGAGGAAACCAAAAGCCTCCAAACACCGACTCTGTGTACATACTGAACAGCCATGTGAAAAGCATATATTTAGACAATGTTTTTTAAAGAGGGAGATTGCAAGCAAACAACACTTTTGAATCAAAGACTCAGAACCAAGAAGCACTAACTTGACAATCCAAGGAGACAGAGGCAAGGTGGCGGTGGCAGGAAAAGGAAACAAAGAAGTGCAAAAAAAAAATGTATAAAAAAGTTGGAGGTCAGGTTCAGGAATGAGGAGGTTATGTGTACGTGATTTTTGATTTTTTTTTTCTGGTTTGCTGACATGGTGTGTTTATGAATTGTTGAAGGCGAGGTGAGTGGAAAGTGTTTTTTGTTTTTTTTTTCTTTTCCGGAGGATCTGGTATGCCTTAATTTACAGAGTCACTGACAGCAGCAGCAAGTAGAGCGTGGGGGATGTCGGAGGTTCTGATGGAGGGATTCCAGCTTTGGAGCCGATTGAATCATTGCCGAGCAAAAAGATTTCAGGACGTTGCTCCTTTTCAAGCCCCCTCCCAACTAAAACACAGATTGCCACAGCTTCTTGACTATTTTCTGTTGCAACACTGGTTTATTTTGCTATAACTAACGCTAAAATCTCTGAGACCCTCTGAGCAGGAGGTTGCATTGAATTTCCAACACGTCGCTGGTAAAATATTTTCTACCCTCTAAGAGACTCTTTGTATCAGCATGTTTTCACTCAAACGCCTGCAATTGCCACCTGCAAGCATTTTCACATGTGCGACTTACAGACACTGCAATGAAAGCAGGCTGTTTGTCTATTTTTAGCGGCTGGTTGCAGGTACGAGTGAAAGAATCCTGGAATTTTCTAAAAGTTGACTATGACCCTTTTTAATAAGCTAGAAATACAAGCTGCCACTCTGAGTTCCCGCACGTTCACCTTAATGTCACTGCTGTGAGGGCGCAGCAATGCTACTCAGCTGTTATGCAACGAGAACCAAGTAGCCATACGGTCCTTACAGACGGCCGCTCCCCCCATAGGCGCCCTGTAAATAGCCCCTTCCTTCTGGCCTTAACAACACTCGGGTTACACTGCAGGTGACATCTGTGCACCTTTATTCCCAACCTCCATTTTCTTTTTTTTATCTCCTCCCCACTTCGTGGTATCTTTGTTTCTTTGCACTGAAGAAAAAGTGTCGTTTGTGAAGTTTCACAGCTCTCACACTGTACCTGGAGTTCTTTTCAGACCCTGAGAGACGCATCCATCTGACCTCCCTCCCTCAATATTCATCACTCAGAGTCGGTGCTTCCGCCAAAGGCTGCGACAGGCCGAGCGTAGGACATGCTCCTCAACGCGATGCTAAAGAGTTGTAGCTCACTGACTTAATGGTACCTGATGCATTTTCTTTCTTTTTTTCCTAGATTAACCTCCCAAAAAAATAAAAATACAAATATACTGTAGGTTCAAGCTTTGTGGGTTGTTGTTTGTACAAACGTGTAAATAGAAACAATAACCTGTCTCTGAGGTTGTTGTTTGTTGCTTCTTATGTAAAAAGAAAAACACACACATACACATAAACAAAGACAAATCTTTTTAAAGTTTACATTAATTTCAGAACCTTTGTATATTTTTGAGCTGTGGAACACTCTGTGTTGTATTTATTTTTTAGTATGCATTGATGGAAAATCCCATAGTAAATCCTATCAGAGCAAAGAGCTAGCACAGCAGACTGTTTAGAAAATGTGTATAAATAAATAAATGTGACTGATTTGAAAAAAATGACTTTCTGCATCAGTGGTGTTTTCTTTCTTTCTTTTTTCCTTGTTTTTTCTCTTGTATTTATTTCTTAAGGTCCATTATTAGTATTAGTATTTTTTTTTTAACAACATCAATAAGATTTTAAAGGCGGCAAACTTGCCAATTGCGTTGGTCAACCACTAGAGGGCGTGCTTTAGTTGAATATTACACTGAGCGCCGTTGATTGCGAGCCAACGTGCAGTCAATTAAAAACATTCCTCCCCTTTGTGTCCTGCCTGTGACAAACACAGCGTTTGACGTATGAAAAAAGCCACGTCTGCGCGGCTTCCTGTCTCCAGTGTCACGGCCGGAACTCAGCTGCGGCCACTGTCACGTCACCTTTGTGCGGGTTGTTTGAGTTTCCACGTTTGCACTGGGGCTCCGGACTCTGTGTGGGTTCTGTTCGTGGTTCTGGCTAATGTCAGACGGACCTGTGTCAGACAAAAACTTCCTGTTCTCTCCCGTTTGACGGCCGAAGGGGCGGGGGGGGGGGGACAAAGCGGAGGCTGTTACCCCCTCTTGACCGCTCCCCTTTCCGTGCCCATCAGCGGGCACAACACACTGGCTGTGACCTCTGGCCCTGATTGCAGACACATCAGCTCATGTCATCACTGGTGGGAGAGATCAAGCTTTTCTTTTTTTCTTCCACGGCCACCGGAGGAACAAAATAGCCTTTAAATCAAACTGTGCCGCCGCCAGAACCTCTGGTTTCAGCAGCATTCGTCCCTCTTTGTCCTGCCTGACTGACTGACTGTGCAGGCAGCTTTGTGTTAGTATTTGCCCTCCAGCTCCGAGATTCACTTCATTTACAGTAGATATTGTATTGTAAGCCTTAAAAGCAAACGGCAGCCGGGAAAGACTTATTATTGTGGTCTGGTTAAGAGTGCACTAGACAATAGTGAGGGAAAGCCCTCCGGTGACTCAGGGCCGGACAAGGCAGCCACTTTTGATTTAGCGGGACGGAGAGTTTATTGTTATTTTAATCGGCTGAGCTTCACAGACGGCTGTTATTTCTACCTGTCTGCGCAGTGTCACACGTTTTTGGTTCCCTTCAGATATGTGCTGGTGTGTTCTGTCATGGTGTCCTACAAGAAGTAACAAGCGTGTGCTGTGTGGCAGGACACCTTTGTATTTTACTCACGCATTTTTTTATCTGATCCATACTCTCATCTCTTCATTCCTCATTAAACAAGGAAGTAGCTGTGTCAGCAGCAGTGGAACTAAACAAACACACTTGTATTTACAGTGTGGTCTTGCAGGATCTATTGGTGTGACATTGTACTGTTTGTTTGTTTTAAAGGTCATAGAATTTTATTTATTTATTTATTTAGTTGTACTTGAATCTATTTCCAGCTCGTTGAGTCAGTCTCTCCTCATGCAAGGACTGAACAAGGCCAGATTAGAGGACTCATTTATATGCAAGTATTGATCCCTCCATTTAGTCTGCATGTTTGGAAAGCAGCAGGAAACACTGGGGATGATTCAGCCTCAGTGTGTATTCTATAACCAAACTGTCGCCTCTCTGCGGCCAGGTTCACTGATGACGCAGGACTGTCAAGTTTGTGTTGCGAAGTTGATTGAAACGGCAATAACTGTGTAGTCGAAGGCTCTGAATTGCTAATTGCGTTTGCATAGTGGCTGTCCAGTATTATGACGCTGAAAACTACTATTTTCATTACGGTGTACATGTAAAAGCCCTTAAATAGCCTTTGCAGGATCCAGCACCTGCATTGAATTATCTGTATTAGAACCATGTTGAGTTACATTGTCCCAATCAAGCAAAGTCTCAAGGATGACTGTATCCTGGATGCATTTTTATTACTTTCAGATTATTAACATAATCATCAATTCTCAGAGCAGCTGTGAGAGACGTGTAGAATATAACAAAAAATAAATAAAAAAACACAAATACATCGTGGAACCACATGACTGACATACTGGGTGCTGCTGTACTTCCTGCCTTGTGAGTAACGCTGAGTGACAGGGTGGGGGGAGGGACCACCGCCGCAGAGTCACTACCACCACCAGGCCACCGTGGAGCACCGGGAGACTCATTATAGTGCATTAAACACACTCCCAGTGGAACAATGAGAGGCCCTGAGCTGGAGGCAGGGCCTGAGGCTGCCTGGGTCTGATACGGAGACCCAGGGGGATCCGGCTCAGGCAACCCCCGGCCTGTCACGAGCAGACTTTCATCCTCAGCTGCCAAACGCCATTCCCCTCCGCCTCTGCCATCAGCCAATTACCAGACAGAGACCAGCGATGGTGCTATTTATAATGAAAGAATTAAGTCCGCCCTAAAAGCTTTTCCAGCATCGCGGGCTAAAATACTATTCATGCGTTGCCCCGCAATGAGGCTTATCACATTTGCAAAGGGGTTTTATCATTGTGTATTTGACACAATCTCATTTTCCAAACAGAAATTGTTTATGCTCAATCTTTTCCAGGTCCCTCCGTCACTTAGAGGGTTTGTTCTGGACAGCATTTGGACTGTGCTCTTCATCTAAGGCTTTCGGTTGTATTTACATCTGGATTTACACACGCTAAATTATAGCTCCAGGATTTAGACCACACCTCGCAAAATAGCACTGTAATTTAGTAGTTTAAGTCATGCTAAGTTTAGACACCCAAAAGGCCCCGATACAATGAATCAAATATTTGTGCACGAAAACTTCAGTCAGCACATGTTTAAGCTGGTGCTGATGAGGAGGAATTTTTGTTGTTTATTCCACGTTCTCTCTAATGTTAAAGTCAACCCTTGAAAGAGCTTAAAAACAACCCATGGCCTGAATAGTGTCGAAAAAAACAAAAGAAAAACAACCTAGATTTTTTTTTTTTTTTTGAAAAGAAAAAAAAAGTAATGAAATGCTTTATCCTTTTTCTTTCTTTTTTTTTAAACTATCATTAAGAAGACACATAATAAACCATGCTATTGTCATACATGGATTTAAATTCAAATACACTGTATATACATATAAATATATATATTAAAATCGTATCGCATCACATCTTTTGTCTTTTCATTGAAAAAAAAAATTGTCGCCGCAAATTTCATTATGATGGGGGTGGCGCGTGTGTGTAGGTGGGAGGTAGGGAGGTGGTGGAGGTGGTGGAGGTGGTGGTGGGGCGGGGGTCCCTAATGCTTGTGCCAGCAGCAGATGAGGGGGGTGGGAGCATGGGAGTAGGGGAGGAGGAGGAGGAGGAGGAGGGACCCGGTGACGATGCTGCGTGCGCAGCTCCGGTCTCGAGTCGCAACCGCAATAAAGAGATAAATAGACGCCTCATCGCTGCGTTTCCAAGTGTCGCGGCGTCCGCCGAGGGGCTGCTTTCAACACGGCCAGCGGCTTTTCGCGAGCGCCGCCGACGTCTCCCCACCCACACCCCCACCCCGCGAGCTACCGTAGGTGAGTGGACCCCGTCGCAATATCGGAATTTTAATAGAAGAATTAGCGAGGATTGGAGGAAAAGCCGATGACGGCAGGCTATAGCAGGCTCTGTGTGTGTGTGTGTGTGTGTGTGTGTGTGTGTGTGTGTGTGTGTGTGTGTGTGTGTGTGTGTGTGTGTGTGTCGCGACTCGCGCATTTTTCACAAACACGCGCCTGAAACGTCCGTCATCCTCAACATTAGCACGTGGACTTTCCGAACGACTGCCACCAAAGCTAACGGTGCAGTTTGGGGGGTTTAAGGGCGAAAAACACGCCAGCGAAGCCTGTAGGGCTGTTTAATTTCCTATATTTCGGGGGGAGGGCGGCGCATTCGCGCAGCCTGCCTGCCTGACTGGCTGCTGGCTGGTTGCGCCGTGAAGCTGTCAGCCTCAGCTCGGCTCTGTTTTGTCTTTTCTTTTTCTTTTTTTCTTTCTAGAAGGGTCACGTCAGTTGAACTTCAAAAAAAAAAAAAAAAATGATGACGATAACAAAGGGTCCGCGAACGCAGAGGTGTCCTCGTGCGCCTTTTTTTTTTCGGCGTCAGGCGCCCGCGAGCGGCTTCTCGGTGTGTAGACGTACACGCAACCTCGCGAGCCTTCTTTTTTTTTTTCCCTCCCCCATCTCTCCCCTTCCCTCCACCGTTGCGTCGCCGCGGAAACTGAGGAGGTCTGCTCGGCCTCAGTGCGCAGCCTCGCCGGCAGGACACGCTAAATGAGAGCCGGGAGGGATGATATGAGACGAGGGGAGGCTAGCCGGGCGATGAACCGGTGGTGGTGGTGGTGAGCTGTCACCCTCTCTGATCCCACCCACCCTCCTCCTTCCCTGCCGCTCGCGCATTAGCTAGGCTGCGTGTCCTGGCAGCGAAGGTCCCCCTCGTTGTGTAGCCTGCCCGCTTTTTCAAATCTTCATATCTCAGTCCAGACCTCGGCGCAGCAGGCTCGGATCATTAATTAGCCGCAATAACCCCCACAGGTCTCCAGAAGGCGGCCTGTTTGGAAGCCTCTGTTGACAGCGTCTGTGAATAACGCTCAGTTATTCACGCTATATATATATATATATATATATATATATATATATATATATATATATATATATATATATATATATATATATATACGTACAGAGACCCCCAAAAGCCAAGATGAAGGTTCTTCAGTTTGGTGTGGAAATGTGTCCTAATCATTTTTTATTCTCTTGCAATACATTCAGCATCACTTTTCAGTTAGTTCATGGCTACAAAATTAGCAAGACAAAACAAAAAAACTGTGAGATTATTATTATTTATTTATTTTTTTGCATTTGAATGCAAAATTTATTGTGAAATTTACTGTGTAAGGAAGGTGGTCAAAAATAATTTTTCACTTCCAACATAAGTCCTATTTCATGCTGCAAGCTGTTTCAGGCACTCATTTATTGGATCAATGTGAATCTGTCTCAATTGAAGTCACTCTGGTTCTGCCAAGTGACCTTTTCCCCCAAGCAGCAACAACAACAACAACAACAACAACAACAACAACAACAGCAGCAACTATGCATCAGATAAACTCAGTGTTTGCCGCTCAGCACCAAACACAGTTTGACAAACAAGATGCAAATGACATTGTTCTGTTGCACTGTACAGGTGTAGTTGCTGCTTTGTCTTCTCACAAACTGTCCCTCCAACATCCTGAAATCTTGTGTCATGGCCGCAGCTTTCATGCAAACATTTTAGTGTTTTCGGTGTTGTGTACTCAGTACATAAATAAATTTAAGATCATCTCAGTGAGTAGAACCAGCACCTGGATGAGAGCCTCGATGACGTCGCCATGTCATCAAACTGCGCTAATGATATATATTTAAAAAAAAAAAAAATCAATTCATTTTGAGAATTTTTTTATTGAAATAGTATTGAAATAAAGACTGAGGATTCAGTAGGTGGCTCATTTTTGCAAAGTGATGACTATGCATGAACCTCTTGTCTTGATTAGTGGTGTTAAATTATTCATGACATTTGGATTTAGGAGATCAGCTGGAACCGGCTGAAGGGGGGAAAAAAAAAAGGCCACACTGATGTTTCGAGCTGCTCGGTCGTGGAGCTCGGAAATGAAGCTCCGTGTGTCTCCTTAATGAGATGTAATTGGCTACTGGAGCGGAGGGGTGTTAAAGGGCAGTGACCTTTAGATCGTCGGCCTTCCTCCACCCGTCCCTGCAGCACCGCTGCACCGTTCCCTCTGAAACCTTAATAGTACCCATGAAGAGATTGTATTAGAACCACAAAGAGAGTTGCCTTTGCCATTTCTTTGACACAGTAGCAGTCAAAGTGCGGTTGCCCCCCCCCCATACATTCCATCAATGAGTCAAGAAAAGAAGAGAGGAAATGTGGAAATCATTACAGTGACGGGGACGACCGCCTCTCTTCTTGCCTCTTTTGCTCAATTAGCTTTTACCGGCCACTGAACACAAACCTCTTACAGATGCAGCTGACGTGTTGTGGTTTTTATCAGTCTTGCAAATTAAAAAGAAGAAAAGAAAACCGGAGGGGAGACACTGCATCCATTCAGCAACAAGATGCAGTGTTTGCTTGCGTGTTTGCAACGTTAGCTCACGGTAAATGGGAGCGGCGCTGGCGCTGCCGAGCTATTTTTACCACGTTGCTAATCTGTAAACTGCGTTATCTACAAAGTGAATTCGGGGAGAATCAGCGAGTTTAACCCAAAGCTATTGGGAGAAATAAGAGCACAGCTGTGTTCCGCAGCACACATACACTGCACTGAGGCTTATGTGCTGTGTTGTGTGGCGCACTGATCCAGACAGAAATGGGAAGTGTTGTTCTAAAATCACGGACTGGCTGCGTGCGGTAGCTCTGTCTTTCTCTTCTCTCTACTTCCTCTTCTTAGTGCCCTATTACATTGTATTGCTTTAGCTAGGAGTGAGCTGCATTAGTTAGCCACCTTAGCTAGCTCACTGTAACCAGAGTGGCTTTGTTGTGAGTGTCCATCAATCCCCACTCATCATTTTTTTCATCCATCCATCCGTCTATCCATCCATTTTCAGTACCCGCTTCTTCCTGAGCTCAGGGTCACGGGGGTCAGCTGGAGCCTCTCCCAGCTGTCATAGCACCAAGGCAGGGTGACAGATTGTTTCAGATTGTTACGCTGCAGTTTTACATCCTTCTCAGGTGTGAACTGACTTAGACCTTTGCACTAAGGGAGCCAAATACTGAAGTCGTTAGTCATCAGTGAGTTTGTAGAGTTTTCTACTCGTCTCTGACGGCCCGCAGTGATCAATACAGCCGGCTGCCACATCAAAGACAGGAATCAAAGAGTTGTCTATTGATCACGCGACCTCTTCCTGCGACCTTTACCTCGCCGTGATAGCGCAAAGACACAGCAGAGCCGCGCTGTGCGATAATGTCACGCAGGGGGGAAAACAAGCGGAGAGGAGCGCGTAGCTTGCTGCACTTTGGCACAGTCTGGACCTCGCCGCCGCGCTGAACTTCCCTCATCTGCTGCTCCTCTGCCTGCTGGCTTCGCCGCTCGCACATGATGCAGTGGCGAGCGGCAGGAAGGAGCACAGGCGCGTTACTCCACAGTTGACAGCGTAATCTAAACACTCAGTATAGTGCTGTCTGACTCTGTTCCTAAAAAAAAAAAAAAAAAAAAAAGAGAACTTTTTAAACTACAGCAGCATATCAGATTGATTTATCCGGCCTTTAAACTCTTTGTTTCGGGCTCGTCGGGCCTTGAACCGACTCTCTAACAGTCAGGAAGTCCTCAGCAAGAAAGACTCCCTTTCATATTGGTCAGACAGCCTTCGACAGCCTATCGTGTCACAGACCCCATGACTGACTTATCAAACAGGAAGAGTCGCCGCACAGACTTCCTGGAATGCAAGTCGAACTGTGGCATCATCGCTGCAGTACATCAGAAAATGGAATAAAAAGCCCAACAGATGCTTTTCTGTTTTTCCGCCTGACACTTAAAGATGGACAGTTTATTTTCTTTTGTCTTTGCATTTTTTGGAGACTTCACACGCAAGTCACTGAGTGCAAGCAGCACTAATTATTTCAAGTGCTTAAAAAATATTCACAGTTGTGATCATGCCTTATATCTTGATTTATTTTAAACATCTGTGCAACTATTAAATGTTGATGCAATATGTATTCTATTTGTATAATATGTGTAACCATTCATTGCGTCTGAATGCTTTGAATCAGATGTCAACGTGATGACTTGGAATCTCATTATTTTCCAAACTTGCCTTCCATGTACAAAATGGGAAGTGTTTTATCTCCTCCACACAACCGCTGCTCCTGGCCCTTTGTGACATCACAAATAACCTTGTCTCAGCGGCAACCAGCTAGGTGTTTGAGGCCGCCCTCTCCAATCGCCTTTGTCCTTTGGTCCCCTTTCAAACATGTGGACGTATCAACAAAGCATCACTTTTGACAGAAGGCTGCCTTTTTGATAATGGCCGTCTATATTTTTTTAATATGATATATGAATACAACAATATGAATATTATTAAATATATTGTGCCGTATATGTGTCTGTTTGAGTCATAGATTAAAAAATAAATAAAAATAGAATGTATAGACTAGAGGACCCGATGGACCCGCCAGTCAACCAATGAGCCGTCTGGCTTGCAACGTTCCCTTGATGTCTTGTCTCACGGACAAGCGGCGTATGTCTGTGAAGTTCACTCCATGTACATTCGTGTCCTGCTCCGCCAGAACCGGGGGGCCCCGACATCCCGCTGAAGCCCAGGGCTACGAGCTCAAAACGCCTTTATTGCGCTTTTATAGCGTTTAAAAGAGCCTGTTTTGGTATTCCCAGGGTGCAGACACACTTCCCAGGCCGCTCCCGGGTGTAAAACAGCGACAAGGTTATCAGCCGACCGTCTGGCTGCTGAACTCACACCCCCACCCCCACCTCACCCCTCCCCACCCACACCCGTGTAATCCATCAGAGGCGCGTTACAATGTCTCATCTATGCTGCCCAACAATATTAAAGCAGGCCGGAGGGGGAGGTGGGGGTGGGGCCGGGGGGAGGGGGAGGAGGCAACCCAACACCACATGAAGGCAGGGGAGGGAAAAAAAAGTCACGCTTTTGGAAAATTGGAACTGCATGTGTGAGTTTAATTGCGCTCTTTTATTGATGTATGTATTTATTTATTTATTTATTTATTTAATGGCTGCTTCGCTGCTGCCTCGTCGTTCTTATTGCCAAACTAGAGTTTTTTTTATATAATGCCGGCCCTCCCAGAGACCCCGACGCCTGTAACATCCCCACCAGTATGAATAATTGACCGCGCTGACATTGCACGCATTGTGTCTCCGAGGCACCCGAGGGGTATTTTATCACTACATGATGGGGGGTGACAGCCAGCGCGGGCGGGACATGTGTTGTGTGGAGGTGTCACGCAGGGGAAGGGGAAACCCAACACACGGCGCCTGTTGGGAAGAAGCGAGACCGAGCCGGGCCGAGCTGGGCGTCTGCCTGCGTCAGGAGGCCTAAACACTCTGATGTATTCCTGCCTAGCAACTTTTTTTATTTTATTTTTTTCTAAGTGGATAATGTTGCTTTGTGTGTGTGTGTGTGTGTGTGTTGGGAGAGGGGGCCAGGGGGTGCTCTACTGTTTTGCATATGAAGCATTTGTCGTCCCTGCCGCATGTGGCTCATTACCCCCGGGCTGAACCGCATCCACCGGAGGCCTCAACCCAGAGAGACGGGCGGATGAGGTGGCGGAGGAGGTGGAGGGGGGAGGGGTGGAGCTGAGCGGAAAGATGAGCCAATAGCTGCATTTCCATTGCCCCTAGCATTGGGCTAAATCTAAATATCGCAATCAGAAACTGGTAATGGAAACACCAGAATTTCGGAAAACCTCTCAAATAGGGCGAAAGGGTTTTGCACCTTCCAACAGCCAAGTGGTGCACAAGGTGCTTTCCAGAGTACAACAAATAAAAGCAATTACTAATAAAACATAGTGAAAACACAGCAAAACTGTGAATAAAAATAAGAATTGGAAAGAAGGAAAAAAAATGCAAAATTGGTTAAACATTGTTAAAGCACAAGGTCATCATAAGGCCATCATGAGGTGGTTTTTCAGACTTATCATTACAGAGGTATATCGTAAAAGTGTCATGGAAACCCTTTTTTTTTTTTTGCTTTTAAGCATCACCGGACGTGACGTACGTGGTCATGTGACCAGTTGACGTCAAGTGAAAATGGCGCGTCATGTTTGGACAGAGGAGGAAACGGAATGTCAAAAAGAAAAACATATCAACCACTCTTTGACAGCGAACAAACGCAGACGAACAAACGCAAACGTAAGTCTCGCAAATCTCGTGGGACGAGATTTTATGAGGATTGCGGCTTATGCGCCTCCCACCATTCGATGGAAATCCCTGCAAATCGCAATTGATCCCACCGAATTTTAGAAGTATTGTTTTTATTCTGCGGAAAACTGTAATGGAAACGCAGCCAATGATAAACTGTGATGCGGCTAACAGTGTTTGATCAGTTTTGGGGTTTGTTTTTCTGCACCTTCACAGGATTAGTTTGATTTGGAGCCACAGCCGATCATTATTACTGTCAATCTGTCCATCAGTTATTCTGTCATCAGATGATCTGTGCGGTTTGTTTTTGTGAAACTTTGGTAACATTTCGTTTTTTTTTATTAAAAGAAAAAATTAGTTAGAGTCTATTTATTTATTTTGAACTGATTTAAGGGTGTCTCTTATTTCTACCACGCTGTCAGAACTAGCGGCTGACCAGCGTGAGAGCCGGTCGGCTGGTGGCCGATACGTAAGGCGATAACACGCGTGGTTGTTGATCGATGTCGTCATTGTTCAAATGTAGCAGGTCGGCAGCAACGTGCGGCGTCCTGCAAGAACGCACATGGTTTTCCGCAGGACTATTTGTTTTCGGGTCGTGTTTTAATATACCAACGCGGATGACGTCCAGATGCCATTTATCGCCCTCATGAATCAAAAGTAGCCTTTCGTAAGCCCACTGTTTTGTTTTTTTTTTGTTTGGAAAAGGCAAGTCAGACTTTCTTACGTATCAGAACCAAATGTTTTCAATGTCCACGGTGGATCCGTCTTTGTTTACCTTCATCTTGTTTTTTGTTTTGTTTTGTTTTTATGTTTGCTGTAACAGCTGGAGTTAATTTGCCTGCGGGACAAACGGCACACGGCCGCACACAATTTCCTGTATTCTATTACAGCGGCTCTGCTCCAGCCTCGTAATTGGTGGTTATGATAAAAAAAAATTCTGAAAGAGGCTCAGCTTTCACTCTATTGCTACGTGACCAGCGCAGTGGGAGAACTTTTCGGCGCAGTTTAACAAAGTCTTACAGGAGGAGGGATCAATAAAGGTTGTATTTCCTGTTTCAGGACCACCTGGAGGAAGGATGGAGACGACCTCTCAGTGAAATCACCCCCCCCCCCCTCCCCCGCCCCCGCCGATGACTCTTGTGCCGGCTCTTCAAGCGGAACCATGGAGGGCAGCGACGACGCGTCTGTAGCGATGAGCGACTCCCAGGTGGAGGGAGGCGAGACCCCCAGCAAGGTGGAGGAGGGGCCGGTCGAGGAGCCCTGCGACGGCGGCAAAGCCGGCCTCTCCAACCTGGCAGAAGCTCCCGCCGCGCCTGCGCCTGCGCCGGGGGCGACAGCGGCGGCGACTCCCGCCACCGAAGCGGCGGCAGGCGTCACCCTCAAAGTGGCCACCACGGTGCTGCACCCGGTGTGTCTGGGCGAAAGCCCCCTCATGCTGCCCATCCACCTGCAGATGGCCAGGGCGGCCGGGCCGCAGCTCGGCCAGATGGGGGCGGCGCCGTACCTGATCGCCAGCCAGAACCCGGTGCCCCTCCCCCTGATGCTGGACCAGCAGGTCCTCCAGCACGTGGGGCCGCCCGTCCTCCCTCAGAGCGCCGGCTGCGCCCAGCTGCCGCTCCAGGGTGGCGTCCTGTGCCAGAACCCCTTCGGCCTGCCGCCGCCGTCCGACCAGAAGTCGGCGGAGCCGCCGCAGGACGCCAACCTGCTGTCGCTGCTGCAGAACCCGGCGTTCGCCGCCATCGTGCAGGACCTGTTCCCCTCGCAGGCGGCAGCTGCCGCGTCCTCTTCCTGCCAGTCGCCGGGCTCCGCCTTCTTCCCCATGCCGCCGCCGCCGCCGTTCACGGCTCCCTACGCCTCCCCGCTGGCTCCGCTGGTGCCCCCCGCCACCCTGCTGGTCCCCTACCCCGTCATCATCCCCCTGCCGGTGCCGCTGCCCGTCCCCCTGCCCATCCCTGTGCCCGTCCCCCTGGCCGAGGACTCCAAGGGCAACCTGCCCAAACCGGTTTGCACTGTGAGCAGAAGCACTCAGACGTCTCCGAAGGACACTACCTCTCCCGCCGCGTCGGCACGGAGCTGCAAGCCGCCGCCGACGCCGCCGTCCTCGTTCCAGCCTCCAGCCGCCTCCCCTCTGTCGCCCCCCGCAGGCGACGGAGAGGCGCTGGACCTCTCCGTGCGAGGGTGTCCGGTGCAGCTGAAGCAGGAGTACCCCAGCCCGCAGCCGGACAGCGTGCTGGACTTGTCGGTTCGCGCTTTCAGGAGTAAGCCCCTCCCACCAAACACCAGTGCGCCTGCCACCGCCACCACCGCCCATCTGCCGCCGGGGTCGCAACGCTCTCAGAGTTTGGATTCCAAACTCCTGGGCAGCCTGGCCTCGCTGGAGTTCAGCCGGCAGCACAAGTGGGTGGTGGACAGCGCCGGCGCCGGCGGGTCGGCCTGCTCGGCTTCCCGGAACCAGGAGGCGTCTCTGGGCGGCGGCGGGAACCTGGAGATTGTCAGCGCGTCGCAGACGGCCAAGGTCATCGTGTCGGTGAAGGACGGCATCCCCGCCATCCTCTGCGGGAAGATCAAGGGCCTGTCGGGCGTCTCAACCAAGAACTTCTCCATCAAGCGCGACGGGACGGCGGGGGCGTCGCTGCAGCAGCTGTACGGCGTGCCGTCCGGGTCGCAGGGCGAGCCGGGCGACCCCAACAACGCCCTGAAAAAGGTCCCAAAGAGCCGAGCCATCAAGCTGAAGAAAGTCAGCTCGCAGGAGATCCACTTCCTGCCCGTCAAGAAGCAGAGACTGGCGGCGCTGCTGCCCAGGAAGTAGACCTAGGGGAGTTCGTCTCTCTGTGGTGGCGATTACAAGAAACACGACACGGGACGTTCTGCAGTGGGACTCGGAGCTAAACGACATCGGATGGAACGAGGCTCGTGAATGTGTGTCAATGCGACGCCGGAGCTCCAGGGACCTTTCCCCCCCCCCCCGGATTGTTTGATTGTCGTGTCGGTGGTTTTCCGTGTCGCGGCGAACCAGAAAGTGTTTGTGTCTTACGGCAGCTGGGCGGACTCTCCGTGTGACCTCGGAGGCCGTCCTTACCAATGACAGTCAATGCTAACACTTTAGCATCCAGAGCATCAGTCCCATGTTTCCAGTTTGAATCTAGGTTTGTTAGAACACAATCTTTTATTCTTTTTTTTCCTTTCTTTTTTTGAAAAGATGTGCACTAAGTGAAACGGAAACGGTCGAGGTTCCGGCTGTTTGCAGCAAAGCAGAGTGTGCAGTTAGGATGTGAGTGAAACTGTTAAAACACGTCCCTCATAGTTGGAAATTCCCATCATCGTGAGTTTAGCGGAGCGATTCATTCCCTTCTGATGGATTGATTGGTTTGGAGTGACGGGCAGATAATTGCTTGGAAAGACCAAAGAGGGCTTCATTATAAAGTCAATCTGGATTCATAACTACATTCCTGGGAAGAGGTGTTTTAATTTTTGTCTTTGAATTTGAACAGATATCTCTGTAGGCCTGTCCAAACACATTAGAAAAGACATGTGGATGACAGCGTGTGTTTGTTTTAGAGGCCTTTTCAAAATAAGAAGCTGAGAAAGTACTTCAATGTGTACGAAAAACCAGATCTGGCTGCTGATTCCATTAACAGACAAATGAACTGAACATTGGTGGAGGTTGTGTTGATAAACCGCTGATAAACGGTGAATATCAAGGGAGGGAGGGGTGAAAAGAATAGAAAATAAGAGTATTCTTAATATTCTTTGGGCTTCAATGAAAGAAAAATGTGCATTTGTTAAGTGTGTTAGTCTGTTATTAGAACTAGTGTTAGTGGAACGCTATAATTATCAGAGTTTACGTGTAAAACATTAGTTTGAAGTGAGTTGGTGATATCTGGGAAGTCTAAAGTCGACTTTTAAAGTGTTTTTTTTTTTTCCACCCAAATTGAGGAAAGAAGCGTTTAGCTTTTTCATCTTGGACCCGGTCAGCGCTACTCGTAGCTCTGCTTTCTATTTGTGGGTAAAATTCTTTTTCTTCTTCTTCTTCTTTGAAAATCTCGTTCCATAATTATGGACATTGTGAGTGTGAGTTTAGTTGGTGTGTGTGCGTGCGTGTGTTTTATTTATCCCTCTGAGTGCACTGTCACAGTTGAGTTGGAAACCTTGCCGGGCGTCAGCGGGACGTCCGTC
Organism: Nelusetta ayraudi; assembly: GCF_046127955.1. Classification (NCBI taxonomy): domain Eukaryota; kingdom Metazoa; phylum Chordata; class Actinopteri; order Tetraodontiformes; family Monacanthidae; genus Nelusetta; species Nelusetta ayraudi. The sequence continues at coordinate 6,910,376 of NW_027466134.1, forward strand.
CGACCCCAAACCGTTGCGATGCTCGCAGCTCTGAAATCTGTGAATCTCAGGCCAGAACCTGCCACAGACTGCCCCGACGAACAAAGAGTGCTTGTACAGGGTTTCACCCTTATTTATTGTTTGTACATGTGTTATTTATACACTCGGTACATAAGCTGGGTGGTGTGGAAGGAGATGTGAAGACAGCCTCGGCTGTGACGACCAGAGGCATGTTTAGCTTCTTCTTTTTTTTAATTTCCACGAGGATGTCAGTCAAATAACAGCGGTTGAAATCTGCTGGCACTCACATGATTGCTTACTGTACAGTTTGTGCGCTTTTTTCTATGGAAGTAAACTGAAATGTCTGCAGTCTGATTTTGTGTGTTTGCCTTTGCCAAGTGAATATACAGTATTTCTTCAGTGCCTGGGCCAAACAAAACTTCTCATGAAAAGATGATATTTTAACGAGATAACCGTCCAATTAAAATTAATTTGAATTTATCAAGCAACATTAGGTCTTCCCATTGGCAGTGCACCCGCAAGTGCAACCCGCAGTGCAACATCTGGAATGGGACAATTTGTTCCAGCCAGCTGGGGGCGCTGTGCCATCCTCCCCAGTACTAGTCAGCGAATTGTTGAAAAAATGACTTTTGACCCCTGTCGTTTTAAGGTATAAATGTCCATAGTTCAACTCTAAGATTTTTTTTTTCCAAAACTTTTCACCCGTCAGCCTGAATATTATGATGTAATCGCCAACAACTCATACACATTTATGTTTCAGGTAGCTTTATAAAAAAAAAAAAGGAGTTACACAACAATCATAAACACATAGTTTATCTGGTGTGACATAGAGAACAAGTGACTTTTTTTTCTTAAACAAACATTGTTTTCAAGTACTTAAAAAGAAGCAAGAGAGGGAAGGCGACAGTACTCGGATCCTGTGTTTGAATGTCATATGGCACAGAGTTCTTAAATCCGGAGGGGGGACAAAGAGGAAAAAGTCTGTTAAGTATATTATAAACAGTATGCTACAAAAAGTTGTACTTAACTTGTACTAACAAAGACCACATAAACCTGAGAACTGTCATAGGTAGAGCAAGGCAGAGTCTATTACTGGGAGTATTTCAACTAAAAGCGCCGAGTACAGTATTTAAAAAAAGTAGAATGGAATCCACCGTGAAATATTCACCACGTCCCCTCCAGCCTCACGTCGCTAACGCATGGATACGATTTCCTTAAAATATTAGGTTTCTACAAAATGTACATTCTGTGTCTGAAATTCATGGTTAAACCCATAAAACTGTACACATCTGTTTTTCGTCGCTAACAGTGACTGGAACGGTACAAAAGAGTGACAACACTGAGGTCGCGGGCAGGCGAGCAAGCAGACTTTCGCGGAAGCCGACGCGTCAAAAGCTCTCCGAAATGTCAAAGAGTCGCACTTCCTTCGCCGGCCCGCCGTTGAAATTTGTCAACCGAGACTGCTTTTGGGGGGGTTCAGTCGGAGTTTTGGAACACAACGATGGCATCCTGCAAAACACGCGTGGAAGATAAGGAGAAGCGATACAGCTGTGCGGCTCTTCCTGGCACGCTGCGGAGGGGTAAATCAAGCAAAACATCCCGCAGGCGTGAACGAAATGGAATGCAGCGACGGTAGCACTGTCCAGGGCAGGCAGGCAGGACAGGCAGGACAGGCAGGCAGGTGCGGCGGCCACACTGGAGGCAAACATGTGAAGCGTGGAAACTCAGAGGGAGGGGGAGAGAGAGAGAGAGAGAGCATCCAAATTCTTCTCGAGAACATTTGGGGGAGAAAGCGAGACTGCAGGGAAAAATAAATAACATTCCCTCAGTGTGTGAACCCTTCCTAAATAACTGGAAATTCAACAGATAGTAATAAAAACGTTGTACAAGAAGAAACATTCTCCGTCTTTGGGGATCCACAACCAGGATCAAAAGGTTTTGTCTCCATACTTGAGAGAGAAAGACAGACAAAACAAATGTGTCCACGTTTGCACATGTGCTGTATGCAATGTAAACACTACAGGAATTCATTCTCCTTTGGGATTTCAGTCTGACTTGAACAGCTTATTGTTTAGTTTTTTTTTTTGTTACTCGTGTTGTTCACTGATGGTGAGGGATGAGGTAATGCGTCGGCTATGCGCGGCACTCGTTCTCCACTTTGGAAGTCGGCGTGAAGTTTCTGTAACGTCAGTCAGTCCGTCCGTCCGTCAGTCAGTCAGTCTCTGGAGTAGCATGCAGCCCAGCGTGGCCCCGCCCCCTCAGCGTCCCCTCAGCGTCCGGGCCCCCCTCTGGGCTTATTGCTCGTGGGTGTGGCGGCCTGCCGGGGCTCCTCTCACGGCTTGCCCTGTTTCAGCCTCTCGATGTGATGGCACAGCTTGAGCGCAGGGCCCAGCTTCAGACCCATGTACTTCATGATCATGTCGCTCCGCAGCAGCATCAGAGCTTTCCCGTCGATCTCCTGCAGGGGGAGGAGGGGGACACGTTGGTGTTAACGGAACCTTCGGAGGTGAAACAGAAACGCCTGGTGTAGGTACACAATCTGTCCGGGCTACGAGATCTGTCCGGGGTCTTACGGCAACTCTATTAGGACAAAGTACATCACGGTCAAACAGATAATAATAGATAGAATATGATTTTATATATCTATATATAATCATAATATCATATATCTATCTGTTCGACCATGATGTAGTTTATGTAGTGGATGTAATAGATACATATAATATGCTTATATCTGTCAATTATATATATCTATATATAATCATACACCCACACCGGCCAACTGGCCAACAAACGACGGGAAACCTACGTGTTTTCTGAAGAGCTCGGCGTGCGGAGCCAGCGCCGTGGGGTCGGCGTCCCTCACGAACTGCATCACCTCCTCGATGGACCAGCAGGAGGGGCTCTTGCTGGGCAGCTGCATGGCGTCTCGGTCAGATGCAGACTCTGGACCTGTGGTGGAGCTGGCCGCTGAGGGCAGCCGACAGCAAACTATTAGTTCTGACAGAGTATTCCGGTCCAGGTTTATCACTCTGCCTCACAATCGGCTGTTCCTGGTCAGTTTTCTAATGGCCAACGGTCATTCTAGTTCGTGTATCAAGTGTGGCACTATTATGGTGAGTTGAGGGACATAAATCGTTAATAAATAAATCACAATCTTCTTTTTCCTCCTGTCACTAAACAGAAGCAACTTCTCTAAAACCACCCCAAAAAAAAATAAAAATTGCACTCGAAATCATGACGCTAAGGTGAATATAACTGATATTACTTAAATGCAAACACGTTTTTTAAGATATGGGGGCAGAAGCGAAGAATGCACGCAGGGCGACTGCTGCCGTACCTTCCACACGCCTGAGTGGCTGCGGCGAGCTGAGCTCGCTGGGGTTGGAGGACAGGCGGCGCATCAGCGAGCCACTGCCGGCGTGGTAGAGGCCGCCCGCCTGGCCATGGTACTCCGACGACGAGCGTACCGTCTGGGGCCGCGGGGTCATGGAGTTGGACGCCGAGTCCATGTAGCGCTGCTCCTTGATCAGGCCGTTCTCCTCGTGGGGCAGGGTCTCTGCTGGAGGGGCAACGACAAAACTCCCGTTCAAGCAGCCGCTTTCTGCCCACACGGTTAAGATTATCAAAGCAGTTGATGCTGAGGGACACTGTGTCCCAACTCCCAGTTATGAACGCATGGGCTAAATGCTTTATACTACGACATGGTTCTGCAAAACCAAATGGTTTGAGGTACAAATCCAAGCAGCATTGAATAAGCCCTCCCAGGTGTGATGACGCTGGAAGCCTGCAGCTGTGTCGTCTACCTTCTGAAGGATGGGCCTCGGCGCGCAGATGTTTGGGCGACAGGGGAGCAGCGTAGGACGGCGAGACTCCGGACAGACTGCGCTTGCTGCCGCGAGCCAGTGACGGAGCGTCCAGCGCCTCTTGTTTGACTGAGGGCCGGAAAGGAGAAGCACTTTGGACTCACAGAGGAACGCACGGCTGACTTGTGAAACAAGGAATGATGAGCTTATTGTGAGCTGAATGCAGCAGCTGGACACTGTCGTTACCTGACTTGGTTCTGTCGTACGCAGCGTAGTGGCTGAACGGCTGGCTGCTGAAGAGGTTGTCGCACTGGAGATGGCGACACATTGTCTCCAAAAAGCGCAGGACGAAAGACGCGCTGGAGGCTGACGGCAGCTTGACCATGCAAACGCCGCCGTCTGTTCTCACTGGGGGCGAGGACAGAATTTTTATTTTATCATTTTTTTATTTATAAGTTTATTTAGACGGGACAGTGCATATCGGTAAACACTGAGTACAAAAGTAGTTACTGTAAATATGCAGGAGGGCTAGATTTCATCTGTAGTCCCCAATAATACAACAATTAACATAAACAGACTAACTGACATTAAAGATACAACAATATTCTTTTTCTTTCTTTTCTTTCTTTTTTTTCTCTTTTTTATTTGTTTATTTGTTTTGTTTGTTCCTTTGTCTGTGTTCTTTTACATGTGATTTGTACATTTGCACATACCATGACTAATACCAATATCCATTCTATGCTTCTGCAATATCATACAATAATGTGTATTTGTTATACCGAAACATGTTCAATAAAAAGATCTTGAACCAAAAATTAAAAAAAAGACAACAATATAATACAACAAATTATATAAATATTATTGAAATAAAAAGTCCCTAAACATTCCTGCATATTAACTATGATAGTGTTAGCGTAGAATGACTCAGTGCTCCCCGTTAGCCCCCCTTCCACTGTTTTTACAATTAAAATAACTCCAGCAGGGAAAGTGAGAATTGATCCTACCTCTGACAATCTCTCCTCCTCCTGAGTGAGTCTGCAGAGCGCCGAGCAGAACTTTGGGCTGGTAGGCGCAGTCTATACAGGACTGGACCACCTGCTGCAGCACCGAGTTGACGGGACCCGGTCCAAAGTGGTCTGGCAGATGCTGCATCTGCTTCCTGTCCAGGTGAGGGCCGCAGTTCCCGTGTTTGTTCACGTACACACATACTAAAAGAGAGCACACACACAAACACACACACACACAGTGGGTTCGATCCTCTAGTGATGGTGACGACATGAAAGAAATACTTGTGCTATGTTGGCACAGTTAATTACCGGTTGAGACGACAGAGCTGAGACTGGGGGGGCCCTCCTGAGGGACCTGGATGCTGGGCAGCTGGGTGGCGCCGTGGAGAATCTTGGGCTTTCGCTGAAAAAGCCCATTTCAACGTAAACACACTTCAAACACGGCGGTAAATCTGACGTAAACACTACAGGGTGGGGGGTCGGGCTCCGCTCACCTTGCTGCCCGGCTTGGGGCCCCTCTTTTTGTGGGGCCGAGGGACCAGCTGCGTGTTTTCAGGCAAAGTTCCATTTTGGGCGGCGGCCGCCTCCGCCACAGCTTTCAGCAGAGCGATGGTCTCGCTCTTGGGCCGGCGACCTCTGACCCCTTTCCTGACGGGCAGAGGAGGCAGAGGGTTGGGGAGCCGGTAGGGCGACTGCATGGAGCGCCGGCTCGGCTTGGAGGGCGACACCGGGAGAATCTGCAGGTTCTTTGGAAGAGTCACTGCAAGGACGGACAGACAGACGTCATTTAAAGAGACACATTGCCTGACTGGACTGACTTTAGCAGGGGTGTCATACTCGAATACACAGTGGGGGCCAAAATATAAAACTTGGGCAAAGTCGCAGGCCAACATTGATATTTATTGAACAAAATTTTCCTCCAGATGTCAGACTCAGACTCAGTTTATATGGACCCAAACAGGTTTTGCTTCAACAAAGAATATGGAGCAAGCGAAGAGTAATACTACACAATATATCACTTCATTTTTGCACACATGCAAAACTGTTTGCAAAATTTCAGATAAAAAAAAGGTTATCAAAATAATTAAAATGTCAATAAAATTTGTATGCCTCTTTTTTTTGCATCCTTCTGATTTAAATTTCAACAGTAACCTTTTTCCACAGGCTAATAATACATTTAAAAAATAAAATAACAATAAACCAAAGAAGTCATAATAATATCCTTCAATATAGCGTCCTGTCCCGATTAACGTGCCAAAATACCAGCGGAGCATTCTGGGATTTGTAGTGTTAGCGGTACATGTGCTGTTTAACACTGACGAGCCAGCTCTAGTAGTGATTTAGTATAAATATAATGACACTGCCCGCGGGCCAGAGTTTGGCACCTGTGCTTCATGGGCGTGAACGGTGGGATTTCAAGAGTATTTCCCTCTCAGTTTAGTCTCTGTCAAGTGAAGCTTGAGACACAAGCTGTAAGTTTGGAACACACTGGAGTCAGGCAGCGCAAAACAGGAAATAGCTGCGACAATGTGTGTTATGTCACTCAAGTATTCTGAATATGACTGACCGAATTTAATTTGGTTAAGTGAAAGGTCAGGATTTGTAGCAGCCAGAGAGGCTGAAAATTGTTGGCTGACGCCAGAGCTCTCGGCTGGGTTTCCTGCTGTCAAACAAAAACCATCTCGCTGACGCCTCACCGACAATGTGCTGCCACCTAGAGGCACGAACGTACCACTGTTGCCTGGTGGCTGGAGGCTGTGCTTGGTGAGGGAACACCAGCCGACGGGGAAGATGTCGCGCGAGTCGAACTTGCACCAGTAATCGAAGGCGCCGCGCCAGCCGTCGAACATGATGAAGACCTCGTCGCCCTTCACCTCTCCGATGGTGGCCGGGCAGATGAGGTACGGGTTCTTCTTGTCCACGGCTTCCAGCTTCATGCCTGGCTTGAAGTTGTTCTGACTGGGCCTCGGAGGTTCCTGTAACGGGCGCATAAACCTCAGTGCCTTGATTTCGAAGACAACCAGAGGGTTTTTGAGGATTTTTTTGTGGGACTTGAATTACTTTTTTAAAGGCTGTGCCGGGTGCCATCTCAGCTCCATTCAAGGTTCTCAACAGGAACATCGGCCACGAGGAGGCATTCATCCGGAATCCTGGAAAAGATCATTTTAGACAAGTTAAACAGAAACAAGTTCAAGGCAAATATACAAAGACAAAATATTCTGTAATTAAATGAAGATAAAGGATGCTGTACAAAATCACACAGATAAAAAAACAATTCTCATTTTGAATAATAATATGTTGTGATGAAAATTGACAAATTCTTTGCCATGAAGAACTACAAGAAGTGAGACCAAAAGTAAACTAGATTTTCCACCCCTCCTCTTCCTCCTCCTCCTCCTCCTGTCTCTCTCACCCAGCGGAGGCTGCAGCATGTCCCCGTTCTTCTCACACGTGCCGATGGGCTGGATGTCCGACGAGTCCACCAGCCTCCAGAAGTCGTTGCTGTTGTCGCTCCCATCCAGACGAAGGCGCAGTCGGACCCCGGTCAGGCCCATCACCGTGGCGATGCAGACTGAGGTGGAGTTGCGCGGGTCGTGGGCCTCGAGCTTCATTCCCACCTTGAAGTCGTTGGAGGGCGGTGCTTTCGCCTACAGCGATAAGATAAGGCATAATTCCAAAGTCAGAAGGAAAATAATGTTCAGTCTCTTTCACTCTCTTTTGCAAGGTCTTAGAGGTTTTTCCCACTGGCTGCAACATTCGCGAGTTCCTCTCACGAACTGGAAGGACATACCTGACGAAAACAGCTTGATGGAGCTGGAACTGACGAGGTTTCTTTGAGATAATCCTCCCAGCTGAAAGCATCTAAGGGACAGTTAAAGAATTAACACATGGTAGATAAAGTGAGATTCAAATTCACTTTTGTGCTGCAGCGTTTGTACCTGTTATTGGCACCGTCCTTCCCGGTTTCTCCTTCTTGCCATCTTTCTGATCTGAAATATGATTAGAGAGCAAAAACTTGAAACAAGCATTTTAAAAATACCAAAATGTAAAAACTAACTGAAACATCAAACATGTTTTTTTATGGCTCATCTGAACAATGCTGTCTGGCACAATACCAGATAAAACACAGATATACAGTTTTACTGTTAGAATTCTAATGCAGGACTTATTTTCCATTTCCATACTTTTCCCATGAGTAATGCTGGACTCACACAGCAATCAGACAGATTGGAGCCAGCAACCCTTACCCACTGGACAGAACGATCCTATATTTTGCTACGGCAATGTTGTTCAGAACAAAAACATACTGACGCAATTTTTTGGGGCACTTTTTAATTCCCTTGAATGAGGCTTTACTAATGTGCCTCCCTTAAATATTCTGTTGCAAACAGAATCTCCATCACATTAGAGATGTAAATTCTATTGCGGCAGACACTAAAAGGTTAAATGCATCAGCTTTAGATGGCCGTCATCCTGCACTGCTGCCGTTGTTCCCTGCCAGCCTCTTCGTAAGTTTACCATCTGTCTCCTCCACTAAAATGACACTTGGTTCGCTGTCAACAGCCTGCCTAATGCCTTTTGCGCTCCAAGCAGCATTCCATTCATGAAGCAAATCATAAATGGGGCAAGGCAGAGTTTTAGAATACACACGTAATGACTTAAAAAGATCAAACGTCGAGTGATTATGATCACGATGACATCTGTCACTACAAAATAGCAATGGGATCTGACCTTTAACCGGGGTTTTTCCCATGGTGGCTGATGATCAGCGGCGACACAACAGCAACCAGGAACACTTGACTGCCAGAGTGGTTGTGCTCTGGACTAATAACTGCAGGGGAAAAACAGGTCACCAAACAATTACAAACATTTCTGAAAAGCATTTTAATGTTTAAACATCTGCTTCGATCGTGGGGCTTCAGTGATATGTGAGTGAAGTGTAAAAACGGGTTCTTTCCATGCTATCACAGGCTGATGATAAATCCTTACAGAGCCGATATAGTTACGCTCTAAGAATTCAAAGAATTATATGCGCAAAAGAACAAATCTAAGAAGCTGCTTTGTTGACACGGGTTTACCAATATGACATTTATTACTACAGTTTACTTACAAAAAAAATAGCTGTTATCAATAGAAAGTAAGTGTTTTAATTTAATTTAAATTTGCAGATGAGAAAATGTGCGCAGCTCAGTAATGTGATTTTCCAGTAAGAGCCCACTCCCACAGAGAGAAAGTCAGTCCCGCTGAGGGTTTTTCTCGTGACGCTCAGAGCAATGTTGAACTGGGAAAGCCCACGTTACTCTTAAAGCCGACGGCGTTCATTCCGCATTTCCCTCTGTTATAATAAAGCCAACTTCTTTGACGGGACACGAGTGAATCGCTTTACCGACTTAAGTTGAAAGAAAACAGCAGAATAATAAAAACAGCGGTCCTTAAAAAAAATACTAATGCGTCATCATCGTCAAGTGACCGTTTACGATAACAGCATGAGCCAACTCATTAACATTAACGGTAAAATGAGCTATTTTGATGACAGTTAGCTTTAATTAACCAGTCACTACCATCCTGTTACAGACTCAAAACTGACGTATGTCGTTATTAACGGCTTACAATATCCTTTTTTTTCTTATATATTGATTAATATTTCATCATAAATTGCCGATAATTTACAAACTACCTATGTTCTTAACTTACACTGGCTAACATCACATTACCTAACGTTATTAACGCATACTGTTAGCCTGGTTTTATCAGCACACATCGCCGATTAGGTTACCACATGAATAAAAATCTAACTAAATTCCGACAAATGTATCGTTGTGAAACCAATTTTGTGTACCGACGCTAATTGTTTTTGACGTGCCGTGGAGTGGCGTTGGGACGCCGCGTCTCATAGGTAATGTAATAGGGTTCCAGGTAATAGTCGGGACCCAATGTTGACAACTGGGACTGCTTGATTTGCTAGCCACCGCTGCTGGCTAATAACTAGGTTGGCTAACCTTAGCGCTTGCGTTAACCCTCTACGAGCAGTTTCTTCCATTCCACTAAGGATAAATTACACGGGACCAAGGTCGCGTAGCTTCGACTGACATTTTCGCGAGGGTCTACATCGTTTAGTGAGAAGAGAAAAACTTACAAGTGTCGTGTTATTTCGAGCGAAGATCCACACACTTTTCTCTAATCGTCAGCTGCCATTTTTTCACGAATGTAGTGTATGCTACTTACACGCATGTAATTTATGCCAAAGATGGTATCGGAGGACAAACACACACTAGCAACAGGGGAGGTAGGTTGGGTTGAACTCTGCGAACAGTTAACCAATTGTGTCTCTTGGTGCTGTTACTCACACCCAATCAGGGTGAGACTTACTTTTATTATCCAATCAGCATCCAGACTCAGGGAGCTATACGCTTCAGATACCAAATTCTACAACAAGCAACTCCTCTTCTTGTTTTTGACCATCTTTGCGTATTTTCCCCCTCATACATTCACGTCTAGAATTGGTTTTAGAAATTCCGTGTACATTAAAGAAAAGCCTGAAATATTAGTCACAATTTATCAAGAATACACGTCTGGGGAAAAAAAGACAGTTGATTACAGGTCAACAGATATAAAAGGACAACGGCATTAATGACAAGAAAAAATACAAGACAAAAACACACACCAAATTGTTTTTTTCCCCACACTAACGCCCCCTCCTCACCAGAAATCACATTTTAGAGTAAACGATTTAAAACGTTTATAACGAAAACGAAAATTTGAAGTAAAAGTGAATCAAAGTTAAAGGCTAATAAAATAATATAATTTCAATATAAAGTCCTTTTAATAGCCAACAAGATATTGGATTTCATTTTCAGCAGAAATGTTGACATTTCTATGCACAATAATAGTCACTTGGACACGTTCGCCCTGTAAGCCTGAACATGAGTCACAATACCACGTCAGTGTTCTACTCTTGTGTTTCCCCACCGCCCACTGCGTGCTTTTCCAAATTGAGGAAAGTCAAACATGCTTCAGTCTTTGTTTCTGTGCCAGAACATGTGACCATGACAATAAAACACCGATTGAAAGCAAATGATAAGATGTAGATGACTAGATGTAGGTCATTTCGCCTGTCCCCCCAAGCAACGGCATGTCGCAGGAACTATTGCTCATTATGAAATTAGAAATTTGAATTCTGTCATATCTAAAATGACAAATGATTATTACTGTCTTTACGAGTTCATAAACCCATGCGAGCAATTTGAATAACAAATGATCCATTTATTCCACTGCCACAAATTAGAAATAGTGATGATTTATTTATTATTATTATTATTATTATTATTATTATTATTATTATTATTATTATTATTATTATTATCATAAATGATATTTTTGACAGATTTAAAAATCCACAGGAGATGGATTCATATTAATAACATATAATTTATATTTGTATTAAGTTGTATTTGTTATCAGAGCTTTATTTTTAATTAAGTTAATTTGATGATATTACCCAGCAATTTCACTGACTCATCCTTCAAAGTAATGAATGGAGTCGGCGAAGCACCGATTTAAATGCTACCTTCATTCAATTACTCAAACAGATAATAAAGCGTGATAGAGGGAGCTTTATTGATTTGAGATCGAATTGCTACCGCGTTATTTGGTTCTCTGGACACATTATATCCAGCCTTTTAATAATACGTGTGCTTTTGCCATTGTTATGCATTATATCCCCGTGTATACCTGTGAAGAATATCTACATTGCCATAATATTACACTGTATTTTGTAACTATTTCTGCCCACGTTCATCCTGTGGGTGGCAGTATTGTGATGGAGCAACAACATGGGGGCGGGTGAGGGAGGGTATAGATTTTAGTAAGCGCTTTGACAGTCAACATGGTGTGATTGAGGTTCCATATGAATCTATGGGCGTTCTTGGTGATTTTTTTTTTTTTTTTTTTTTTTTTTTTTTTAATCAGAAACAGTTCAAGAAAGCTGTATATGTTATATTATTATCGGTCCATCTTGAGTATGTGACAAAGAATCTGCTCAATATTAACCAGTTACTGGCTTTTTAGTCATTTTACACTACCAGTTCACTTAATAGTTAATGCAATGCCATGTCACACTTTCCACGGAAGTTTATTAATATTTCATAGTGTTACCGTCGGGTAAACACGTGTTATAATGTAGAGAATGCAAAGGCACCTGCCGCTTTAATGTTATAGAAGATGATACCTGTAAGTGTGTCTGTGTGTGTCTGCGTGTGTGTGCGTGTGTGTGCGTGGGTGGGGGGGGGGTTAGAAATTAAAATTGTTTAAATGCGGGTATGTTTTGATATGACAATAGTCTGCTAAACAGACGTGTTTCGTTTCTAACAAGCAAGGGAAACAGTTTTTTTCGCTGCCTGTCATGAAAATCTGCAAACAAGTTTACTTTGACATTCCGGTGGAGAAATTATGCTATCTGCTTGAAAAGCGGGGTGTGAGTTTGTGAATTATGTAATTGAGAAATTGGAACAATAATACCCGACCTCATACCGAACACCCTCAGACCGCAGCGCACAGGTTCCTCCCACCGAGAGCCGTTCCGCCCTCTGATTGGCCCACAAAAGGGGGGCCGTTGCGCCATGCGGGCGTTTGGGCAGCGTTGATTGGTCGACGCTCCCGCCACTCGGAACTGTTGCCTGGCGATCCGCTACCCCAGCTTGTCAAACGCACGATCCAGTCGCTGGAGGTGCCTGCTGCAATGAAAATACCTCCATCGGTGGGTGGATATATCAACTCGTTTGCCTCTATTCCCCCTCGAACACTGACCAAGTGAGTAGTTTTGTCGCACTGTTAAAGATGCAATTTGCCACAGCGCGTGAAGGTGGCGGTCGTTTGAAAGAGGCCTAGCCAATCTTGATGTTTGTTTTAGCTAATTTGCGGTTTTGTTTTGTGAATCTCCGGGCTGAAAGAAAAAACACTGGTGTTGCGCATCTAACTTTAACTAACCCGCAGCCCCGTTCAGGTGAGGTGTTGACTGAACCCCGCCGGGCAGTTTGGGACTAGTTAGGCCGAGTGTCACCTTCTTGTTGTTGGACTTGTTGGATTTAACGCCGAAAAATGCGCCCGATCGAGCCGCGTTCATTTCTGTGGGATGTGGTGGGCAGCACGCGCGCGCGCACGTGTGATTTCCAGCGTCCCCCTTCCCCACAGACACACTCGCACTTTATTTTGGACAAGCTCGCGCCACCGCAAAAAAAAAAATAAAAAAAAATACAATTAAATAAATAAACAGGTAAAATGTGACAACCATGTACGTGCGCCTAATTATGTGCTGTACATGATGTGTCACTGTGGTTATGAGACGAATGATGCGTCACATGTACAAAGAGGAGATAGAAGCCCATGTTGTCAACAGAAAATCATTTTTGCATGAAATGAATATTGTTTAGGGGTATTTGTAGCAGCTCTGTTTTTGTGAAATGTCGTTGTGAAATGACGTTACAAGCAGAATCCGCGGGGGTTTTTTTTTGGTGTGTGTGTGTGTGTGTGTGTGTGTGTGTGTGTGTGTGTGTGTGTGTGTGTGTGCGTGTGTGTGTGTGAGGGGGCGCGGGGGGGGGGGGGGGGGTTCTTCTAAAATGATATCACTGTGACTATTTTTGAGGATGCAAACACACAATTTCACTGTAGGAACATGGGAACTCATCATAGCAAGAGCTGGAAAGGGAATGTGCTTTTCAATTTCATGCACTCCAGTCCAGGAACATGCAGCATGAGTCATTCTGTTGATCAGAACAGAAAAAAAAAATACATGATCCACATCAAGGCTGGATCATATCCTCCCCTCAGGTCCAGACCTGGAGGGACATGGGCTCAAATTTACCCTGGAAAACCAACAGACTCACCTGCAGCTTGCAAAAAGAAGGGAGGTTGTTTTTCCTCCCTTCACCTCTCCAAGTGTTGTGTCTCAAGTTTCCCCCCCACGGTTGCTTGTCAGTGTTTTAGCTGTGTGGATGTCGTCGGGGCTGACTAAGACGAGGGAGTAACTAACAGACCAGCACAGCAGTGTAGGGAGCCTTCTGGGAGACAGAGTTTATTTTGGTGCCCAGGTTTTTGCATACTGATGAGTAGCTCCTGTGCCCACAGCACCGTAGGAGACTGGGAGTGTGAGTAGGCTATGTGAGTCCTTGGTATCAGGAGTCTTATCTGATTCAACACGAGTAAAGAGTGTGTGGAAACCAGAGGAGGCCCCCTAATCCAGCGAGGAGATTGTGTACTATTGTCGGAATACCTTTGTAATAATGAAAGGAACTCAGAAACTCTTGCCAATCCTGTCATATTATAGTGTTATTACACTGCTTGCACGCAACTGTTTGATAAAAAATGCATTCCTAGTTTTTCTTGATAAAGTGATTTACGGATAGTCGCTGTCTAAAAAAGCCATGCAAGCAATCAGGGTTCACTGAAGTCTTGTAGAAAAGAATCAAGTATTTTTTTTTATCATTATTATTATTATTATTTTTACATTTTTAACCTCTTTCGCGCTTATTTTAGACCCTAACCTGACCAACTTTCTCTGTGGTTGTGTGCAGGTAAAGCCAATCTGCCAAAGGCATGTGTCGGATATTATGGCCTCCAAGTGGAACGCGGCCCTTCAGGGCGACCAGCTGGCCGCCACTCGCTGTTCTGTAGCTGGACCCCCTCCGCCTGAGCCTGGAGCACCTCACACGACGCACCTTTTGACTTCATGAAACTCCCTGACATCGGTGATGTGATGAATAAATTTGAAGTCCTTGGGATTGTGGGTGAAGGTAAGCACACAGAGACACACCTTGTCCTTGTCTTTCACGAGCCTCTTGCATGTAATCGTTGAGTTTCTGTTGAGTTTATAGACAGAAAGAATGTGCTGATGTATTATTGGTTGGGTATTGACTTTTGACATTTGCAGTTATTGATGTTTAGCCAACTGTGTTATGTAGGCCAGTCACGCAGTAGTATGCATTGCTCTTGTTGTTGTACGTCAGACATCAAGACTTGATTTTTTTTTTCTTCTTCTCTGCACTAAAAGGGAAAACGCGCATTAAAAAAATACCAAGGTTGGATGCTGGCCAAATTGTTATTTCAAATATTGATAGTAACACTGAATTATTATCAATAATTCATAATTAGCTTCGTTAGTTTGAGTTGGATTATTTATTTATTTAGTCACTGAGGCCTGGGGCAGTGTCTTTCTTACCTCTTCGTCGCCCAGGATGTGAACGTACTCGTGCGCGTGGTCCTGTTTTCCTCACTGTTAAAGGAGGAGTTGGTGTTTAGGCGGCGGCATTCCTCTTCGCCGTGCGCTGCTTCTTTATTTTTCCTAAAACCCTCCGCTTGATGAAAAGTGGCATAGGCCCCGAGGTGAGGCTACCCACTTGTCCTAGTTTTCACACTCCCACATCGTAGAAGTTTTATAATGTGCGTGTAATGTGTCTCTGGAAGACACAGACCCACACACACACACACACACACACACACACACACACACACACACACACTCAGAGCTGGAAGTCGAAAGCTGAGATCCGAAGACGAGACTGCCGTCTAGAAGGACATCAACACCTTAAAGTTAACATAGTTTTATCTTGGTGTTTTTTTTTTGGTTGTGAGTTTTCCAGTCCAGCTCTGCTCACTGCTGGCACGTGGCGCGCTCCGCCTGATCCAGCCTGATGGATTTTTCCTCCCCGATCTTGACGTCAGTCAGTTTGGCTGATCGTTCAGCCTCACCATCACTGTTAAAAACACACAGATTCTTATGTAACTGGGTTGGTGTTTTTTCTTCTTCTTTTTTTTTGGTAGTTGTCGCCTCCAAACTGATTAAGTTCAATTTTAAAAAGTGAAGTTTTTTTGCGCGTTGCCACATTTAACGTTGCAGGCAACGAATAATGGTTTGTCCTCCATTTGGGCAATTATTCGTCGCAAAGAACAGAACATTTGATTCATTGAGAGCCTGCTCGGCTTTCTGCTAATTATAGTCGATCCCTTCTCCAGAACGAGGATATTTGTTGCACTCCTCTTAATTATAGGCTCTCACGTCGAGGCCGGATGACTCCTTGCGGCGCTGATGTGCCTGTGAAGGAGCTGGGAGCGTTTTGTCATATGCCCCGCTCGATCCAAGAATCCCTCTTGAACCCTGAGGGGGATGTGTGCGTGTCTGACTGCCAGGGCCGATAAGATCAGAAGTACAGTAGCCGGCCAACACTCGTGTCCTACTTGCTGAGCCACCTGTCCCTTTGTATTTGCAGCGGGGGCGTAGGAGGGATGTTTCTTAAATCATGTGAATGTACGAGAAGGGTTTCGGTTTTTTGTTGTTGTTTTTTTCCCAAAGACAGCCAGGTTTTGGTTGTCTGGAGAAATTGTCCTCCAGCTAGAGCTGATAGACTGCATCACCGTGGAAGCCCTCAAACCAAACCAACACTTGTGTTCTTCAATTCATGCAGTGTTGATGCCGTATTTCTTGATGTTAAGCGGAAATGTTGTCTTCAGTGCCTGGATACCGACATTTTGCTGCACAATCTAATGTAACACCCTCTTTCATAGGTGCGTATGGTGTTGTTTTAAAGTGCCGACATAAGGTAAGACCCAGTGACTTCCCTTTCAGCATTTCAGCCATTTGATTTTCACATGATATCAGTCATCTCACTGAAATGTATGACCTGCAATCTGCCATGAGGTCATTCAGGGTCAAGAACTCTGAGAATATCCTGTTTCTTTGGTCATAGACTCCCAAAAAAGACAAAAATGAACTAAACCTGACCGAGTTAATCAGGAGTTAAGTTAAGACGACTGTCTAAGGTCAACTTTGATCATGTCAAAATTTCATGGAGCTCATGGTTTGAGTCTTGCATGTCACATTATCAAGCATGGAGAAGGTGTTACTGTGGTTTCATTCCATCCGGTTGTCATTGTAAGGCAAAAACAAAGAACACCGTATACAGTGTTATAAAATACTTGTATAGGCTGAAGAAGTATTACTATTACACCGATGTGGCGACTGGTAGCTGAAACGTTTCGACACTCTAGTGCATAGGTGTCAAACTCTGGCCCGCAGGCCAAATCTGTCCTGCAGAATAATAATATTTGGCCCACGAGGTAATATTAAATGCCTGCTAGAGCTGACCCGCCGGTATTAAACTGCGCATGTACCACTAATACTACAAATCCCAGAATGCTCTGCGGTATTCTGGTAGACTATTTACTGTAACAGACTATAAGTAATGTTTTCTTTATGCACTTTTTCTTGCTACTCCAAGGCGTAAATTGACGTTCATTGAAGGATATTATCACTAGTTCATTGGTATATTATTGCTATTTCATTTTTAAATGTATTATCAGCCACTGGAAAAAGGTTCCTGTTGAAATTTAAATCAGAAGGCTGCAAATAAAAAAGAGGCATGCGATTTTTATTTACATTTCATTTTGTTTTTTTTATAAGGAAGTTCGATTTTGCATGTGTGCAATATGAAGTTATTTTGTCGTCCCAAGTTTTGACATTTTTGCTCCACTGTGTGTTTGAGTTTGACACCCCTGCTCTAGTGGATGCCGGGATCATTAGAAACAAGTCCACGTCTTCCCCCTTTTTCCTGTCGTCGCCAAAATTGGTCGTATTCAATTTGTCCACTGCGCTTGAG
Organism: Nelusetta ayraudi; assembly: GCF_046127955.1. Taxonomy (NCBI): domain Eukaryota; kingdom Metazoa; phylum Chordata; class Actinopteri; order Tetraodontiformes; family Monacanthidae; genus Nelusetta; species Nelusetta ayraudi. The sequence goes on from NW_027466134.1 coordinate 6,927,836, forward strand.
ATTGGAGCTCATTTAAAAAAAAAAAAAAGTCGTTCACACACCCGACAGTGACGGCTTGGTCATCTCCCAGCATTACTGCGAGTCAATCCAGCACGAGCTGGAGCTGAGCTAACCCCCCCCCCACACACACACACACACACCCACCCCCCGGTTCTTGCCTCCGACTCCTCGCTTCCACCCACCTCTGCTGCCGAGTTTAATGTAGCACATCACCTCGCTCCGTGCATCCGTCTGCGCCGTGTTCCTATTGTGGGACGCATTGGCTTTGTTGCTAAGTGTCAGAACGGCAAAAGACAGCAGCGGAGATGCTGGGCGAAGTGAGAGAGAAGAAGAAGGAGAAGAAGAAGAAGAAGAACAGCGCCTGCCAGCGGAATCGCAGGCTGTAATTACTGCGCTTCATTATTCTCGCTGATTGATCCCGGCGGTAAACGCAGCTGCCGATGCCAAAGTCTCCACCGTCAACAGGCCCCAGTCGGGTCCGGACGGCAGGATGAGGCTTCAGCGCTCGTCCTCGCTGTGTTTGTGTGTTTGCTTGTTTGTGTGAAAAGCAGCAGCAGTGGCAGAGGGGAATACACTCTATCCTTTGATTCCCTTTTGCTCCCGGTCCGGGTGCTTTGTCAGAGCAGCTTGCATAAGGGAAAGCTAAATTTCTGAGGGGTTCGGCCTCTAATTATCTCGGTTTGATTTCGGGATTTAACACGTTTGTGTGTCACGTCGACTTCCTGCTGCTGATTCACTCGACTAAAAAAAGCACCGTCTATTTATGTAATGGCTTTGTTTGTCGAGCAGTCACCTTGATTCCTCTCTCACGTCTCGCGTGGGCGTTGAGAATAATGCACCTTTGAGGCCGACGCGATCGATAGATTAGCCGGGATTGCTTGAAGTGACCACCCGTGATGTAAGCCGTGGGTTATTTTATAACGCCGTCAGTCCCTCAGCCTATTTCTTTGACTTATTTCCAGATTGTCTGCCAATCTCTGTCCTGCCGCGAACAAATTTAGCCACTTGTTGTTGCCAGCGTGCGCGGCATGAAGCAGCAAAGCGATTCAAATCGTTCTAACCATACCCCCCCCCCACCCCACCTCACACTCCCCTCATCTGTCAGCTCATTGTTTAAACTCCCTCAACACAACAGAAAGGATTGTGTTTTTTTAATGTCACAAGTTGTCAGCTCGTACACTGGGGTTTGGATGCAGCTCCTCTCCGGATCTGCATGGCTTGGCTGTGCGTCCCGCAAATGGCTCAGCCAGGACGATTTTAACTGCCCTTTTAATTATCTCATTACAGGTTTCATTATTTCTCCTGCACCTAACAAAGGTCTGACGTTTCTGCTGCTCTTTCCTCTGCTTCCACATCGGCTCTCATAGAATATCTGCCCGGCGACTTTACATCATTCAACGTGCGAAAGCAAAGCACGGGAGGGGTATGATTCTCTGGCTGCCGATCAATGTGGAGCGGCGCCATCTGCGGGGAAAAAAAAATAAAAAATTGCATTGTTGCCGTGAATGGACCGACAATGGGTTTTTTTTTTGTTTTTTTTTTCAAGGACTTGCACGCACGCACGCACACATGCTGCGTAATTACCGTGCGCGCGCAGACGTGGGCGCACAGTCAGACGCATTAACGCGTGTGCGCGGATTTCACTGGTGGAAGGGAGAGAGGAGCGGCACGCCGGCGGAGGGTCTAATGGGGCTGCGGCTGTGGGCAGGGGAGTGCGGTTTGTTGTTTTTTTTGTCGCCGCTGCTGCCGATGGTGATGATGATGATGATGATGATGATGATGATGATGATGATGATGATGATGATGATGCACGGCTGCAGCTGCTCCTCCCGTTTGCCCGAGCGGTCTCATTTCACGGGCGACACGCCCCTTGAATTTGGCCCGTGCCGGCCGCAATTTAACGGGGTTAATTAGATGGAGAGGAGGAGGAGGAGAGAGAGAGCGGGCGAGCGAGCGATACAGAAGAAAAAGACACAACAACAAGTGCGCATTCGCATCCGCTTCCGCGGCTTAGGCCGCCGGAGCGGCGAGGTGCAGCTTGTGAAGAGTCAGCTGGCTGGGTGGGTGGCGCATTGAGCAGAGACATAAAGGACGAAATCACATTAAAGTCTTGACGTATTCACAGGTGTCTGTTCACTTGGGCTGCAAATTTTAATGTTGCACAAATTGGATGAGGGTTTTGCATCTGTGTTATTAAAACTGTCAAATTGGACGTCATCATCAGCATCATCTGCCGGGAAAAAAAGTGATTAAAAAGAAGGGACATGGGCCTGTCATGATGGATGGTTGACTGATAATTTTCATAAATGAATATGAAAATTATTCAAGTGGGATGTTTCAAATTTCACACACCATGTAAGAAGCTCTCTGTCTTTGTGTGAAATGGAAGGTATTGTTGTGGCACAGCTGCACCTTAAGAGCCACAGGGAGGCTGCAGGTGTTTTCGGTGCTTGTTTGATAAGACGTCCGTTTGTCCACGATTGTCTCATGGTCGTGGCTCTCAGAGATAATTTACTTTAAAAAAAAAAAAAAAAAAGCAGCATTGTTCAATGACAGATTCTTTTTTACATTTGATTTGACATGGAAACATCATAATAGTTGTGTGAATAATTCTTTATTCATGGTTCCCAGTCATTCTTGCCCAGTGGCATTCCTTTCAGAGCCACCCTTGGGTTAACTTTGGTCATTTTGAGTGAAAAGCCGTTAAGATATTTGCGTTTAAGCTCCTCCCACACTGTATTTGCTCAGTCCAGTCTAGCAGCAGCATTTGAAGGCGGCGACCTGCAAAGCTGGAATGTGTCTTCCATGTCCACCTCGGACATTTTGTTTCACTTTCACTAAGAAATTAAAGGCACAAACATACTAAAGTCAAAAACATTTGTAATAGCTTATTTTCCTGTAGGTTTAGTGTTTTATGCAATCATCCAAACGTGGTCAGTGAGTATTCACTGACAACACTCGCCGGTACGGAGATCTTTGTGTTTGCTCCAGTTTGACCATGAGGTCATTCGCCCTCGTTTGTTTTGCAAGTCAGATTTCGCGGAGCGTTACTCTTTGTGTGGCTGTATAGTGACCCAAAGGCATGTTTGCGGCGTAATACTGGAACTTCTTTGCACAAAATTCCTCCGATGTTGAACCAGAACATGGACCTTGTGACACAAAGAATACCAGATATTTTATTGCGTCATTTTTTGAATCTGAAAGTCTTTTCAAAGCGACTCAGTTCGATGCATTTTCCATTTTGTCTGACAAATCTTCATTGTCCACCATTGAAAGATTTTTTTTTTTTGTCCAATTCTCGGCAAACTGCGCTTCGCAGTGATTGGCGGCTCTGGCAGACCTCCCACCCAACTGGGAAACCTGTTGACTCAGAACTGAAACTGCAGTCTTCTCGGCTGAAACTAGTCAAACAGAGAGGCTTATCTCCAGAGGCTAATCTAAATCCAGGATCAGGCTCTCACACGCTTCAAAAAATGCACGGAAAACGTAGAGGAGTGGGGGATCAGCGCGGCCTCGACAACCAGTATTGATTTAAGCATGGAGTCACTCTGAGGAATGCACACGCCCCCCCCACCCCCCCACAGTGTTCCTATCGTCCCGTGAAATGTTGCCCCCCCCCCACCCCCGAGTCTCCGTGCAACTACAGCGAGGTAAAACATTGACAGCCTCCTCCTCCTCACTTGTGCTCCTGAATGATTCAGCGTTGAGTATTTAAAGCGCCTGTCAAACAGTTTCATTAATGGTGAAAGATTTATAGGATTGAGGGTTTTTTTTTTGTTCTCATTTCTATTATTTTTTTTAAAGCCCCCCCCCCCTCCCTCGCTGTTAGATTCCAGTCGGAGGCAGCCGACTTCTGAAACGCAGCTCTGAGAAAGGAGCTTGTCCACTCAGGAGGAAGAAGTCAGAGTGCAAATTTGTCATAAATCTCCGGGGCGGCATGAAAATGAAAGCTTCTTCAAAATCTCCCAGTAGAAGTTGTGGGTCTCGTATGTGTGTGTGTGTGTGTGTGTCTCAAAAAAGGAGCGCAGCGGGGCAGGTGTGTGTGTGTGCGTTTGTGTGTGTGTGTTTAATGAGTCACCCTCCACGTCCCATAAACATCCCACCAAACGCTTTCCAGCACATCAAAGGGGAGAAACGAAGACAAGGCCGCTCGCTAACGCCGCCACCCTGCAAAACGCCTCGTCTGCCATCTTTGTTTTGGTTGACGGCGCGCGGCAGGCTCGTTGCCCCCACCCTCCTCTCTCCTAATTGGCCGCTCCACATGGTGCATATTGGCGGGGGGGGAGCAGTGATGCGGCAGGTGTAAATGGTGGCCTCTCAGCAGGTTCCTGCTGCTGCGAGATGACATCACGGCGAGTTGCATCACCGCTTGCATTCACTTCTGCACAATTTCCCACCGCGGAGTTTCGTGGATGCAACACGCTGTTTTGAAGGAGTAGGAAAAAGAACACAAAAAAAAAAAAAAATATATATATATATATATATATATATATATATATATATATACCAAGACGACCTCTGGTGCTGCCAGCAGTGAGTCGACTTGTAGCACCAGCGTGGATCAAACATTGTATGGTTGTATCATGTCTTTAATGGGGACATGACAGAGAGCAGTCAGCTTCTATCAGTGAACATTAGCGCCTGAAAAGTGTATTTTGTGTTTAAATCTTGAAACATCAGTGTAACTCCCGTTCAGTCACTAATGACACAAGAGCCCCAATTCCACTGCCAAAAAAACATGTTTTTTTTTGTTTTTTTAAATAATCGGCATTTGGTGGCGGTGGAATCTGCTCACCGAGACAAAACGGGTCAAGCGACCCGGGTCAAAATCGGCTCCGATCGGCTCCGCACCAATCGGCTTGCGATGGAATCGGGAAACCCAGGACAACACCACCTTTTTTACCTGCCGCACGGGCTGACCTTGAGCGTAACGTGCGCTAAATCATGATATCGCGCCAGTCGCGGCGTATATCAAGCACTGATGCAAAGGTTTTCCATCACGTTCCATCAGCACAAAATGGACCAGACGCCGAAAACAATGGCTGCACGGCGGGAAGCGGCCGCGCAGGTGCGCGCCGCTTCAAGTCTGGTGGCAACGACGTCGTCGCTCCACTGCAGCCAACAGTGACCAACAACTAAGAACGCTGGCCACCGCCGGGCTCTTGAATTCTGTAGAACTTCATCATGCGATCTCAGCGCGATGACGTCAGCAGACACGCAGCGGTGAAAGCGGAGGGGGTGCAGTTTGCCGGCGACGACGTCATGCCGTTATGCCATCACGCTATCATGCCATCATGCCGTAAGAACCAAATAGAACATATGAACAGACATTAGGCTTATATTACACAGAGCAATTTACAAAGCAACATAAAACAATAAAGCATACACATACCTCATTGGCCTTATTGACTCTAAACAGAGTTCAGGAACCTTTATTCTTCTTTCAGCTACTTCTTATTTCTTATTCTATTCTTTTCGACTGCCGCTGTCATGTGGCCGCTCTACCTCAAGCATTGTGAAGAGGAAGCGCGTCAGAATAAACGGACCTGACACCACTAACACCTGTGAATATAAGTTCCGCTATGTAAACATAAAATATGCGCAACATAAGAATAATACGCAGCTTCTTTTAACATTTTGTGCTTTTAGCTACATTCATATGAAATAACAAAAATATATTATCTCATTTAAACATAAATTACTCACGTTTTTAATTCGAAACAAAGTAATAACCAATTAAATGAACTTAAATTGTATAACTGACTCTGATGGCAGCTACAATCAGATCAGGAAACTATGGGATACACATACACAGACACACACACAAACACAAACACACATCAATGATTTTAAAGGCAGCACTGAGTTTGTCTTTAAAATCACTAGTCCTCCACTAGATGCACAAGTGTAAAACAGCGAAAAACAGACATGCGCAAAGTAAATGGAAATAAAAGTTACATGCAACGTGGAGTCATGTCACTATTAAATACTAGCAATTTTGGTTTAGGTCTTTAACACCGTGAACAGTGTTTATGGCCAAACGAAGTTCGGCACAAAAACTAAAAATAGAGCCCTGTGTTGTAAATTAAAGGTAAACAGGTGAGTATAAATGCGAGGGGAAGGCTGCCTCTCGCGGAGACAAGTCGGGTTAAAACATGTTGACGCGGAACTCGAGAGGAACGACACAAACTCCAGTTGACTGTACGTATAAATAACTACTGGACACGGACGCGTCGGTCACTTGGCACGCGCAAATCGGCACAGGCAGTGAAGTCCACGCGAAATCCCGCGCAACGGTCGTCTCAGCTCATGTCATCGTCAGTCTCTTTGAAAAACTCAAAGTGGAGAAGAGCGTCGAGAATCACCGAGCCGTATCGTCCCTGAGCAGCGGTAAACACGATGTCGTCACGCCACCTATTAATAGCGCGTGAGCGAGAACATATGTGGCACATGTCGGCGCGAGCCCGCGGGCACCGTGCTTGGCTCCTCCAGCGTGGCACCCGGTCGTATTTTTCCTGGCACGGTTCGCGTTCGCAGAACCCCTGAGCGCCGGTGACACATGCCAACAAGGAGCCGTCCTCCGGTTCAACAAGGGTCTAAAAAAAAAAAAACCTTCCTGGTGAAAGGTGTTCGGTGGCACCAAGGGACTGCGTGTTGAGCTTCTAAATGGGGCAATTGTATGTGTTTTTAGCTTTCTTTTTTTTTGCGTCGCTTCTTTTCTCCGTCCTGCTGTTGGTTCCATTTCTCGAACATTTACCACTCCGAACCTTCTGACGAGTTAAAACGGAGAAAAGTCTGTGTTTCTCAGAGCTTATAACACACGTATGGAAGACCATTTCCGCCAGTGAGAAAATAAAAGCCCTATGCTAAGTCATAATTATGAGATAAAAAAGTCTAAATTATGAGATATAAAGGCGAATTTATGAGATAACAAAGTCGAAATTATGAGATATAAAGGCGAATTTATGAGATAAGAAGGTCGAAATTATGAGATACTGACGACTTTTTATCTTAATTTCAAGTTTCTTACCTCATGATTTCAGCTTTATATCTCAGAATTTTGACTTTTTATCTCATGATTATGACATACCATAGGGCTTTTTTCACTGGCGGAAATGGGCTTCCATACGTTCACAATATGCACGGTCTTGACTGACACACAGCACAAAGATCATCCTTTGCATTTTTATTCGTGACATTTGCATTGCTCAAGTTGTCCACTTTGTGTTTTACCTGTAGCCAGAACAGATGTTTTAGCCAAGCTTAGCAATGCCAGCTACAACCAGTCTGGATTTTTGCAAATGCTTAAACAAAAAAAAGTGTCAGAATTTTTGTTTTTGAGCGTACGGTGACAAAGACTCTCCTCTATTTTGAATAAGTTGATGTCGTTGTGCTCGGCGAAGCAGGCTGAATGCTATTCGGAACACTTTGGTTTGTTCCTCTGCATGATATTCTAAATGATAAGCTTTTCGGTTTACTCAGTGGTTATTGCAGCACATAAATGCTGCGTAAATGCCGGCATGTAAATTCTTTGATTTTTCTCTTTTTTTTTTGTTTGTTTGTTTTGTGAAACTTGAAATGCAGCTGCTTAAACACGGTCACGCTGTGTCATTTTCCTCCTCTAACACAAGTTTAGATATCTGCTATAAACAGGCTGCACGATGTTTTGAATTGCATTTGCCTCAGACTCGGAGCCATTTAAATGCACATATCTCAGAGATCTAAATTGAAAGTAATGAGTGTTTTGTGTGGATTTATCAGTGATTTAGCACCAACCATGTAGCCCAAAGTGAGTCACTACCGCTCTGCAGACATCTGCTGTTGGTCCTATCTATATATTAACCTATATATTAACACAGCTTTTTTTCAAAGGGTTTTTTAATTATTTTTTTTATCGGCGTCACAAGATAATTGAACTTGGGCATCATTTTTGAACACCTCCTAAATAAGCGGAGTGGCTGTCAGTAACGTCTGGTTTTTAAGAGTTGGATAAAGAAAGTCTCTCTAGCCCTTTTTTTTTTTTTTTTCGAAGGGAACAGTTATTTTTGCACCCGGTCCGGCGAAACTAGGACGGGTGTGGGAAAAAAAAGGACTTTCACATTTAACATTAAGTGGGTCACCTTGAACGGAGCACTCGTGGTCCGTCGTCCAATCAGGAGCCGGAGGGAAAGACGAGAGGGCGGAGACACGTTTCCCGTCTGAACTCTGAAGTCGTCATTGTCCCCTGATGGATGGAGGCTATTTCTAGTCCCAAACGCAGACTAACAGGCCCCGCCCACCTGTTGATCCGTCCTCTCTGGCTGGATGTTTGTCTTCTTTTCTTTTCTTTTCTTTTTTTGGCAGACGTTGTCAGTCACTGCCAAAGACATTTTGATCCAAACAATGATGAACAGCTATCCAATAATAGAGCCGCTTTCAGACTTTAGTTGGAAAAAAACTTAATAGACAAGTCTCCAGACAACTGTGTATTTAGCCCTGTGTTTACAGCCTCCTGATGCCTTTGTTTTTGGAACTTCTGCATGTTTGGAAGGCGACGTCGGTGGGGATGTTTTAAATTCTTACCATGTGACCCAGCGAGCCGGCCCAGCGCGCCTTGTCTGATTCTTTACCTTTGTGATGCTCTTAGTTGAGCGTCGCTGGGTGACTCGCGACTCGTCCTTCTGGCAGAATCAGCTTGTGTTTTCTTTGGGATTTCTCCTGACTCACTCCCCTCTGCTGGGTCCCCATATTAAACTTTTCTTCGTCCTAGCCTCCGGTGGCTTGCGGGGGCTTTTTACCTTCTTTTTTTATTGGTGTCACGTTGAACATCACCTGCGCTCCTCTGCACAACTGTTAAGTGCTGCTTCAGCAGCGACGAGAGAGAGAGAGAGAGAGAGAGAGAGAGAGGGAGATCACACGGAGCGCTGCGTGCACATCTCCAGAAGAACTTGTTTTGCAGAGGAGTTTGACTTGAAAAATGGATGAATTTCTCCGTGTTATTTCTTTGAGGTAGTTTCCATGCCGCCAACTAAAGTTTCTTCTTTTTCATTTGGTTGGCTTTCAGCTCCGAGAATTCGTCATCCAGAGATTCACCAGGCTGTTATTAACAAATGTCACAGCCAAGCTGTTCATGTTGGAGCTCCTTATTTGGGTTGCGTAAATAATGATATAACGTCGGTGCTTGGCAATTCGGTCATGTGCAGAAGAAAGCCTTTGACACGCACTTGATGCGCTAACTGCCGGGTTCGCTTCTTGCGGTTTGACACTGTGCACTTTCAGCTGCGTGTGGGGTGTGGGGGGGTGACCGTATGATGCATTTGGGGGAAGTTACTCACACGGCTGCGTCCTCCACGGACTGATGTCTGTGTCCCGGGACTACCAACAGCGGAACAAATTCATCAGTTCATTATGTGCCACTGTAAATATATAAAGACATCCTCTATAATATCAGCCATTAATTGGTTAGTTTGCTGACTGCTGACTGATTTATTCACCACTGTATCAGTCAGCAGATGATCCGAAGGTGAAAATTGAATTTGAGGTTAACCAGTGCTGTGCCTCCATCAGCACCTTCAGCTGATTTGAAATCACTTTTGTCCCGATTTCTCATGTGTTTTGTCTTGTTGTTTTCATACTCACGTGGGACTTTTTAAAACAGCTCAGGATTTCATGTTGTATGAAACCCTGCAGTGGGCAAATGGTGAACTGCACTGAAATAAGCAATACATTGTTTTTGGTTTCATGGTATTTCGATTCAGAATGTATGTCGCCATGTTTGGTCACTGGGTTCAATTTAAAGGTTTGAAAAAAAAGTGAAACAGTACTGCTGTGAAATGAAGACATGTCTGTGAGAAATCCCAAGTTGCTCGAGACAAGCTCCATTTGTTTACCTCAGCGACTGGCATTGGCTGGAATGTCAGAGGAAAGGAGGCGTTTAAAGGGGGAGGAGTAAGATTTTCTGATTGGCCGAGGTCGACTGAAGTCTTGCAAAAGCCAGTTAGGACTGGTGAAGTCAGACTTGGTCTACCACCGAGGAAGGCCACCGCTGCTGCTCTCCAAACATCATGTCAAAATGTGGGTTCATGACACAGTTTTTATTGCAGCATCTGGCTCGTCACTAGCTGGAGCTGCTCGTCGTCGCTTCCCCGTCTCCTTCTTCCAAATTTCCCCATTGTGAGATCAATAAAGGTCTTCTATTCTTCTATTCTATTCTATTCTGTGGTTTCCAGGGTCAGCTCAGTGCTGCCCCCCTCGCTGCTTCAATCACGGCTGAATAGGCGCTGATTGGTCCCTTGGTGCTTCGACTGAAATAATAGTAGACTGGAGCTTTTCAACATCAGAAGTCTACCCTGTATCTATCTGCATCTATCTACATCTATCAGCAAGTCTATCTTATCTGTGTGGCTGGGTTTTTATTGCGTGTTGCATTTCTGTTTTCATTTTACTGCAAAGCACTTTGAGATGCATTGATAATGCCTGAAAAAGTTTTGATTGATTTAGATTGATTTATCTACATCACAAGGTCGCCTGGTGTGGCCCCGCCTCCAAAACACCAAGGTAATACTTGATTGATGGCTTGTTTGCGCCAATAGTTCAATCTAGATGTGGAAATGATTTTTTTATGTTTTTTAATGTGAACCTGCCGAGTTTCCGGGTTCACACTGAGAGAAACGCACAAGACAATCGCAGGACGTTCATCAGCCTCCATTCGTGAAGAACATCCAGACGTTTAACAGGTAGATTCAATTTAGTTCCGGCGGCCGCATCGTCTCCTGGCACTCAGTTCTCGTGGCTGCGTGGCCACGCCGACCCTGCTGTGAGTCATCTTGTGTTCCTCCGTGCTTGGAGACAAGCTCGCCGTTCCCTGCGATCCATGCCGGAGCCCCGGGATGGGGGGGGGTGGAGTGGTGGGGAGGAGGGGGAGGAGTGGGAAGTGGAGCAGAGCTCTGAGCCACAGGCAGAAATACCAGGCCCTTAACTGGGACACGCAGAGAGAAACGGGGCTAGCGTTGGGGCGTCTCTGGCAGGAAACTCGGAGGAGCCTCTCTTGTTTGTGCTCTTCGCGTTGGTCGGACGGTTTCGTCTCGTCGTTCGACGCAACCTGTGTCCCTCCTGGTGGCCATCTGTAAATCAGTTACTTTGGACGAGGGTCCGCATCCCATCATGCCCGTGACCCCGTTAAGAGGATGAAAAGTTTGCCTCTGTGTGTTTCTAATGATTAGTCCAGTGGGAGTTCATGTCCATCACTCCAGGGCTGCAGCCACAGTAATGCATTTCCCCTGGTATCTTTCCCATCATGTCCCAACACCCCCCCCCCCAAAAAAAATACAATTTTGACTGTGTTTTTGCATTCTCAACACTTGCTTGCTCCTTGTGCAGAGGCCGACAACAACAAATTCAGCAATATTTTCCCCCCCGTTTTATTTCTCTGGCAGGAAACCAATGAAATTGTGGCCATTAAAAAATTCAAGGACAGCGAAGGTAGGAGGATGAATCCAGTTTGTTTTCTTTTTTTTTTTATTGCCAGTCAGTTCTGCATCTTTATCTCTCTTGGTTCGGTTCCCAACCGCAGTGCCAACCTCTCTTTACCGCCGCATCCTTTTTTTTTTCTCTCCACGCAGAAAATGAAGAGGTTAAAGAAACGACGCTGCGGGAGCTCAAGATGCTCCGCACGCTCAAGCAGGAGAACATCGTGGAGTTGAAGGAGGCCTTCCGCAGGAGAGGGAAGCTCTACCTGGTCTTTGAGTATGTGGAGAAGGTAAACTGAGGGCCGGCCCTTTTTTATGGAAAATATTTGAACACCGGCGGGGTTTTTTATTTTTGTTTTTTTATTTTTCTTTTAGTGTGCAAAACTCGGATTGTTTACGTGTGTCTGCTTCTCCTCAGAACATGCTGGAGCTGCTGGAGGAGCTGCCCAATGGCGTGCCAAGCGAGAAGGTGCGCAGCTACATCTACCAGCTGATCCGAGCCATCCACTGGTGCCACAAGCACGACATAGTTCATCGAGGTGAAATGTCCCCTTTACTTTTCACTTCTCCTCTACGTCACCGTTGCCTCGGTGTCTTTTTGGGAAACGTATCAGCAACAGTTTAAATGCAGAAAAATGCAATTCTGCTCTGAAGGTCCTTACACGCCGGGGAATAGGCAAAGCGATGCGAATTAGTGAGGATAAAATGCTAATTTGTCTGTACACACCAAGCGCGACGCGAATATGTGGCTAAAATTTGCTAAGGGAATGAAATTTGCTAAGTTAATTTTACTCAGTGAAATTTCGCCAGTACTTCAGAATGTCCGTACGACAATTTGGAAGGACTGCTCCGTCAACTGGCTCCACATTTGCAAAAGGAGAGAACAAATTACCCAAGTTTTGATGTGACGTCATCGACATGCCAAATCATTTTGATTGGTCAGTGGTCCAGCCTGTCTGCCTTTTCAACACCAGAGCGAAAAAATAACAGCCACTTTTTCACTCTGCGAAAATTCGCTGCCAGTGTGTGTAAGGTTCCATTGACTTCAATAGCCTTTTTTCTCTTCTTAGCATGACTAGACTTAATAGCATATGCCCTGCTCAGTCTCCCGAGCGGTAGAACGGTGAAATCTTCCCTTCTCCGCTGCTGAACTTGAAGTTGTTTGCCGGTTCTCTTGCGCAAACAGGTTCTTTTCTTTTTTTTTTATCTCGCTAGCCAGCTCATTGGTACTGTTAAGTCTGCATAAAACCGTCTAAAATGCAGCAACTCGGGAGCCTAATGGTCGATACTTTGGCTCCATCAGACTTCTACATTTCAAACGTGTGTGATAAAGGCAGTTGAACCGACCGTGCTCCTCCCGGTCCATCGGTGGCTGCAGAGAAAAGGAACCAGATGGTTCCGTGCGAGCTTCTGGCTCAGGGACTCCAGCGAAGGCATCCAAATGGCCTGGAGGCACATCCAGGCTCACATATGACGGGGTTATCGGAGGCTATCAAGGGGTTTGGTGTATTAAGGCCAAGATTTATCGCAGGCCGGAGTGTGCATTGTCATGTCCCTCTTGATTGAAAGCATCCAGATCTTCCTTCCCTTTTTTTTTTTGTTTTACCAACGAGATGGATGGAGCAGCAGCAGCAGCAGCAGCAGCAGCGACTGCGGCGGTGATGTAACAACGAAGCTTCTCGCCAACCTTTTTCTCTTTGTGTGTGTGTGTGTGTGTGTGTGTGTTACTCCTCCTCAGACATAAAGCCGGAGAACCTCCTCATCAGCTCCGATGACGTCCTCAAGTTATGTGACTTTGGTGAGCACATCCACAACACACACACACACACACACTCACGCACGCACACGCACACACAGTGTGAGCGCCGGAGGGAAGGTGGCGAAAACAGCCGGGAACTGGGCTGCCGGCCGAGTATTTTCAACGCGGGGCCGTTCTATATTTGGCCGGAGCTTCAGCTTTGGCAGCTCGGCAGGTTTCATCCGTTATCTAAAGCCTCCTCTCTCCAGGTGCTGCTGCGAATCCTTCCTCCTCTCGCTTTCAATTCATTAAACATATTGGATGACAAGGCAGCTAATAAGGCTTCGGCTCAATCCCATCGCACGACATCAGGGCGACAACACACTCCACACTCTGATTGGTCCGCACCGTGCCACTGCGTTGTTTTCGATCAAAGACGCACAAGATGGAGAAGCGTTGGATTCAAACAAGGGCACCACTTTTTTTCTGGAACGTCAGGGTTTTTTTTTCTTCTTCTAAATCTAAATGCTTCGCCCCTTTTTAAACTGTGCTCAGACTCATGTGACAGTTTCCAGCCCTGCTGTTCTTTTGCGTTTCCGGCTTTCTTTTCAGGGATTTAGATGAGAGGGAGCCGTGTGAGGGAGGGCAGCATTGTTAGTTTGGCTCTTTCTTAAAAAAAATCAAGAAAGAGAGAGTGAGAGAGAGTGAGAGAGAGGAGAGAGGGGGAGAGAGAGAGAAGCCTGCCAGCACATCTCCGGCTTTAAAAAAAAAAAAATGACGTTAATTCTTTACGCTACGCTAAGCTAACTGTTCTTGGCCTCGAGCGCCGGCTTTAGATTTCAGATCTTTTGGCTCAAGTAGCGAATGTTTGAGAGAAGATAAAGGAATGATCTTAAGGATGGATGGATAGACTGACAGATAGATACATAGATAGACAGATGACAGAAGGTGAAATCAGTGCTTTGTTTTGGGACGGCCCCCCTGTGAGCCTCCTTCACACAGCCAGTGGAAGTCTAGCTTACGTAGTGGCGGCGGAGCTGCTGAGTGGCTCTTTGCAGTTACAGAATATCTACCCGTAATACGCCGGCTTTTATCACTCTAATGCCTCAGCGGGAGGGTTGTGGGGGGGGGCGCTCATCATCTCTCCTCTGCGAGCGCAGCTTCCCTCTAATTCATCTCCTTCATGCCTTTGCACCTCTGAATCACAATGGCGAGCGTCGGGAGGCGTCGCAGACTCGATTCATTTCTTGTTTTATTATTTTTATTCCGGCGTCTCAGCACGCAGGGCCTGTGAAGCGGCTCCCCGTCACGCTGTGTTGTTTGCCTCCTCTGCCTCTCCCTCGCCAGGCTTTGCCCGCAACCTCTCCGAGGGAACCGACGCCAACTACACCGAGTACGTGGCCACGAGATGGTACCGCTCGCCGGAGCTCCTGCTCGGGTAGGTCGGCGATCGCAAGCCGCGCACTTTTTTTCCCCCCCTTCTCCCTCCGCCGATTCCCCTCACGGTCCCTTTGAACCCCGGCGGCACCGCAGGGCCCCCTACGGGAAGGCGGTGGACATGTGGTCGGTGGGCTGCATCCTGGGAGAACTGAGCGACGGGCAGCCGCTGTTCCCGGGAGAGAGCGAGATCGACCAGCTCTTCACCATCCAGAAGGTGCTGGGACCCCTGCCGCCGGAGCAGATGAAGCTCTTCTATAACAATCCCCGCTTCCACGGCCTGCGGGTAACACACACACACACACACACACACGTACACACACACACACATTTTAAGTACTTTATTTATGTTGACATATATACAAAGTGCAATAAGGACATAAATACTGTCAGTGCAAATAAGTCATTGGGAGTCAGTCAGGTGCATTTGTGCTTGTATTACGGTTTATGTACACCAGGGGTGCACGCACTTTTTCAACATGGCGAGCTATTTATAAAATGACCAAGTCAAAAAGATCCACCCACTATAAAATTGGAAAGCATATTAGTTTATAAATGTATTTGTAGTCCAGTGATAAACAAATAAATAAATGAATAGGATTAAATGGGTCAAACGTGTAGTTTTGTATTGTGTTTGTATTTAAAGAAAACAACAGCGGAACTTCTTTTGCCCGTCCCAACTGTGTCTCAAGTGTCGCTGTGTGTAAAAAAGAAAAAGAAAAAAAGAAAACGGACTGTCCAGTCTCATACAAAATACAGGAATCTAAAGTATACATTGATTTTGTTCATTATAGTTTCAGATTTAAAATGAAATCTGCTTTATTTGACGGACAATCTGAACAGTGCCGAAGCCGATACGTCGCATTTATGCTTCACAGTAAAATACAGCGCATATTAAAAACAAAATCCAGCACGTTGAACATTATGACGAAAATCAACCCGATCCACCGTCTTTCCTAATCACTGAGTTCCTGCCTGAACAATTCTACCTGCTGTAATTGACGCAGACGCGACGCTTGAAGTGGTCTCTCTCTTCAAGAGTCTCTCTCTCTCTCTCTCTCTCTCTCTCTCTCTCTCTCTCCTGACACCTGCCATCTTGAAGACCTCTGACCACTAGCTTGTGACCTGGGCTACCAATTATAAAACCTAGGTGAAACTAGACACATTGTGCAGAGGAAGCTCCACAGCAACATATCGCACTTGACTACATTTACGACGGCAGTTACGACGGGTGTGTGGGTAGATCTTTAGAATGGTGCACTCCTTACTTCACCTACTTCACACACACACACACCACTGACCCCTCCCCTCCCCTCTCTGTGTGCTGATCTAATCTGCTACCACTCCACCTCCCTCCTCCCTCCTCCCTCACTCCCGTCGTTTATTTATTTTCTCCTCCCGCTACGTTTCTTTCCGCACTTCTTTCTTTCTTCTCCCTGCCGAGGCTGAGTGTGCTGCACTGTGACTGATTGGATTACAATGAGTCACGGTTTTATCATGTATCCCGCTCACTCGGAGAAAGGGAAGGCTGTAATAAGCCCCTCTGTTCGCAGGCTGGTTGCTACAACAGAGAAGCCGTCCTGTCCCGCTTCCTTCGCCCCTGACTGCCGCAAACACCCCTCGTTGAAAATAGCGGCTGATAATAAGCTAACAAACGGCTGCGTTTACAGGATTTCTCGCCCCCCCCCCCCCCCCCCACGTCCCCACGCAGCTATTTGTCATCCTGCCAGTGGAACAATCTGAGGGACGTTCGCCACGTCGAAGGTCGTCTCTCTGTGATGTTTAACCAAATCAAAGCAGAGACAACCACAGGCGCACAAGCTGGTGTCTGAGGGAGCTTCACAACCACACCCCCCACACCCTCCCCCCCATCAGACCAACGAGAAGGCAACACAACACTTGTGAGCAAACGCAGGATATTTTATCACGTTGAACACCTACGGCACGCTTTCTGCAACACTTGGAAATGTGTGATTGGAAAAGAGAACAGCTACTGGAGAGGAAGGAGTGGGGGGGAGGGGGGGTGGCAGGCGGCAGATTCACAAATATTAAAAGAAATATTCCAGACAAAAATTGACATTGGACGAGCGAAGCGTGGAAGGAAGCACGTGCGGCGCTGCTTTCATAAGTCAGCGGTGGCAGAAGGAAGAGGGAGGGAAGACTCGTGTAGCATTTGAAGAAAGTCAAATATTTAAAAAAAAAAAAAAGACAGGGTGCTCACCGACTCGGGTTATTGCATTTGGTTAACAGTCATTGTGAAAGAGAAAAAGAAATATCACCGTTCAGCAGTCGCGGCCGCACCACGCTGGAAAGCAGGCAGCTCCATGTGGGACGTGTTTCATTTCCTCTGAGCTGCACGACTGCTGCGAATAAAGGGAAACGGGCATCTACTCGGAGGGTCTTGGTTCCCTGGCTAGTGGCTCCTGATCCTGCAGGAGATTCTGCCCCGCAGCCAAGACAGGAAATCAGGTTTTGTCAGAGGAAGAATAAATGGGCGAGTAAGCTAAGGTTCTCTTTAAAGATGCGGAGGGAACGGGGTAGGA